>NC_040040.1:32773307-32825102 GCF_003713205.1 Coffea eugenioides | reverse complement strand
ATCCGGATGAACCTTGTGTGTATAAGAAGGTTAGTGGGAGTTCGGTTGTTTTCCTTGTTTTATATGTAGATGACATATTAATAATGGGAAACAGTATACCGATGTTACAATCGGTAAAGGGCTGGTTGTCGAAGAACTTTTCCATGAAAGATTTAGGAGAAGCGGCCTATATATTAGGCATTAAGATCTATAGGGATAGACCTAAAAGGCTACTGGGTCTTTCACAATCTACATACATAGAAAAAGTGCTAAAAATGTTTAGCATGGATCAGTCTAAGAGGGGTAATTTACCTATGACTCATGGTATAAGCCTTTCTAAAAACATGTGTCTAAAGACACAAGTTGAGACTGATAAGATGCACAATATTCTATATGCTTCAGCAATTGGATCAATTATGTATGCTATGTTATGTACAAGACCTGATGTCTCCTATACTCTGAGTGTCACAAGTAGATTTCAAGCTAATCCAGGTGAGGGTCATTGGATAGCCGTTAAGAACATTCTTAAGTACTTAAGAAGGACCAAAGATTTGTTCTTCATATATGGAAAGGGTGAGTTAGAGCTCAAAGGCTATGCTGATGCGAGTTTTCAATCAGATAAGGATGATTGTAAATCACAGTCAGGCTTCATTTTTACTCTTAATGGAGGTGCTGTTTGTTGGAAGAGTTCCAAACATGACACCATAGCAGATTCTACAACAGAGACTGAGTACATTGCGGCCGCGGAAGCAGCTAAGGAAGCAGTTTGGATCAAGAAGTTCGTAACTGAACTTGGTGTGGTTCCAACCATTGTTGATCCGGTCACTTTGTACTGTGATAACAATGGAGCTATAGCTCAAGCCAAGGAACCTAGGTCTCATCAGCGATCCAAACATGTGCTTAGGAGATTTCACTTGATTAGAGAAATCGTTGCTAGGAATGATGTAAAGATAGAGAGAGTCTCCACAGAGGATAACATAGCTGATCCTCTTACTAAAGTTCTTCCTCAAAAGAAGCATGATAGTCATGTATTATCTTATGGGATGAAAAACATGGATAATGTGTTTTAGTGCAAGTGGGAAATTGTTGGAATGTATAACCCTAAAACAATGTATTTGTTTTTATTTTATACATTCCTAAATTATATGTTTTGTATTTTAATAACTTCTTATTTATCTGTTAAATATTAGATATAACTGATAAAGTCCTTAGAATGTTTACTAATGTGATGGTAGTCACAAGAGTTGATGACTATGAGATATCAATCGCATTTATAGTAATATTCTTAAAATTCCCCAGTTATAGTACTAATGAAATAGGACATCTTTAGTACGGTAAAACTAGTACACAGTTAGTCTCTAATTAATGTAATTAGTGGTTGTTCTCATCAACTATGGTATGATGATACCTAGGCTAATGTGTAGATGATTTGGAAAGTACAAATGCATTGGAGTGATCCATTTAGAGATCCCGTTAGGATATCTATCTAGTGCCAATGGTGTATCTCTAGTGAAAAATTGTGTAAGTGATCCTACGACTTGAGATCACCATAGTATCTTGAGTGTGAATCGCTACATTTTGACTCTAATTACTTGTTACTCTTCGTGAGTGCCTTAAAGTATAGAAGTTGGATGTAGTGTGAAGCATGTAAAGAAAATGGGTGATCGAGATAGGATTTACCACTCTGATAGAAGGAGTTGATATCCGGATGGCCACTAGTGGAAAATTGACCCTAAAGTCGACTATTAGGTAAATTGAAGAATGTCTTCAATTTAACCTAATTCAGGGTAAATTTCGGGAACTAGAAAACTTAATTAGTCATCAGGGAATTGGCACTTATTCCTTATTCCTGACTAATTGGATATCTTTGGTGAAAGGATAATAATTACACGGTAATTTTTCACGGAAAGGTTAGGTCAAATTCCCTTGACTAATTCCGAGTAATTGGGCGGTTGCGATGTGTTGCTAGACACCGCTCGTGATCTATAATTATGGATTAATTATTTATTATAAGTTATGATAAAATAAAGTCATTTATTTTATCTAATTATTAAACCATAATTATTGCCAATTTATTCGGGACCTATTGGGTCACACGCAATAGAGATTTAATCCTAGATTAAAACTACGTAAATTATCGGGGTTTAATTTTAAAAGAAAATTAATCCCAGGCCTATTTGAGTAAATAAGAGTGAGCGGTTATCTCTTATCTGTTAGATAACTAATAGATAGATTCATATGTGATGAGAAGTCTTATCGTTTGATTTTGAATCAGACTCATCATTCTATCTTATCATCTCTCGCTCTCTCCTTTTATCCCTGATATATAGATACAGGAAGATGACGAACGAGATTTTGGTTTTGGGGTCATCGTAACCAAAAAGAAAAGGAGGGTCTGTGAACGTCACATACAACAGAGAGAGAAAAATACGTTTGAAAAGAGTAAGAATGTGACGCCCCCACTTCTCCCTAAGGCGAACCAAAGGGTATCCGCGGGACGCCTGCCCAGCTCTCGCCAGGACTCACTACAATCCATCATTCAAAAGCCCGAAATACTTTAAGTAACTTCAATACATAATTAAAGTACTTCAAATATCTCACACTTACAATTATGTAGCTTTCCAAGCTTAAATACAACCCAACGGAAAAGGGGTACAATAGCCATCCGTTATAATATAACTTAAAATCTTCAAAAGAAAACAATCTAGTACTATTCACGAGTACCCTTGGTCTCGAACCCTGTAAAAGAAAACCACAACGTGGGATGAGCTACACAGCCCAGTGAGGTTCCAAGACACTCTAACAATTCAAATAAATCAAGTAAGTTGGGCATATCATATGCATGGTTCAAGGTTACACAATGGCATGTTATCATGAGGTGATGATCACTGTACGGGTAATTTGAGACATGTATCATGGTATAAGACATTTATCATGAGACAGTTATCATGGTTGAAGACATTGGCATGTATAGTTCACGAGTAATTGGAGCTTATTACCGGTGCGAGTAATTCAACATATTACAGGTAGGGAGCATTAACATGAAACAGGTATCATGATATGAGTACATTGAATAGGTAACAGATATGGAGCATACCGCAGGCATGGCTCAGGATTTCATGTTGACATTTTAGCATGAAACAATTATCATGATATAAGGTAAACATATACTGTAGGATACGGTGTTCCAGTGGAACTCTGTCAGTCATCTGCACCTTATGACTTCCGGATCCCCTCGGTTTGACTGGCCATCACCTTATCCCTCCAGTGGTAATACTCGAGTATACCGAAACGGTGTCCCAAGGTTCCAACCTACCCGACCGAGCCCAGTCCTGGCTCGAGTAGGTTAGTAACCATGAGCAGGGCCCAGTTCAGCTTAAAGCTTACAACATGCACAGGTAACCAAGTAATTCGACAAAAGGTAAAATTCATCATTTGGGTAGGTCGAGTGAGATAAAGTACACACTCGCCTAACAATAATGGACAGCTTCATGTAACATGTGATTCATGATAATCAAGTAATCAAGTGGATACTTAGCACATAAGCACGTAAGCAATACAAGTTGATTTCATGGGAGCATGTAATTCACGGATATCGAATAGTCATGTAGATTGGAAATCATGTGAGCAAATAGTCAAGTAATCAGGTAGTAATGTCGGTTGGTAAACGGTTCACTGTTAACGGTTCACGGTTAACGGTTAACGGTTAACGGTTAAGTAGTGACGGTTAATTGACAGGCATTTGTCATATGAATAGGCCATCATTGGCCGTTATCCCATTTTTAGCATGTGAGAGTCGAGGAGATTCACTCCAACGACGTATGCAACCTTAGCATACTAAGTCATGTTATTCGATCATTTCCAAGCATAAGTTATTCATCTCAAAAGAGAACGAGTGCGATAAAGTACACACTCGACTCCATTTTTTTTAAAACCGAGTAGGCTAAGCAAGCAATCTAGCAAATTAAGCATGTATCGAGTTCATATGGTCATTTGATATGGTTAATCATTTAACCAATTCATGTAGATATACAATGCAAGTATACATTCCTTAAATAGGCATGAGTATGGTAAATACTCAACACATAGCACTTAACACTTGATAATCATGAAATAAGCATGTCCTAGACTTATTCAATTACGTATTCCTATATGGAACACTCACCTAGTCAAAACAAGCGAGTAGTTCTCAAACAAGCGTTTGGGCGTCCACTTCGAGTTTCTCTTGAAGGTCTTCTTGAGCGCCTGAGCAATTAACCATCTGATAAGAGTTTATTTTACGTATTTTTAGTGTGTTTTATTAGTTAATTTTGGTTTGATTATTTAGTTTAATAACTAAAATAACTAAGGTTTTGGTAAAAAACTACATTTTATGTTAAAATGGCTAAACATTGCATTTTATGGATTTTTATGGGAAAAACTTCATATTTTGTAGGTTTAATGATTCAATCATCAAATGAAGTGTATTGAGAAGATATTTGGATGATTGAAGATGGATTAAAATGGTGAAAATAAAATATGAAGTGTAAAAAGGAAAAATGCAATTTGAATCAAGAAAAGTCAGGTTTTGACAACTCAGACACATTTTCGTATTTTGACTATATCAGGAGCTACAATGATCGGATCAAGGTGATCTTGGTACCATTTTGAAGCTAAGAGATATATCTACATTTGGTATGAAGACATCAAAGTCCAATTCATCCGTTTTCATAGTCCAAAAGTTGAAATACCGAAATTCAACTCAGCTGTCCAAAGTGGAAAACAGAGTTCCGACCAGTGTTTAGTATTTTGATCATATCTCAGTCTACAAAGCTCCGATTTGGATGATTCTTGAAGCATTGGAAAGCTAACTCAAAGATCTACAACTTTGGTGTTTTGTACAAAAGCCAGTTCGGCCTGCATCATGGAGGAAATCGCAGTTGAAGTAAGGAAAAAGTGAAAACGCGAGTGCACAAAACGCGAGTTTTAGACGCGTTTTGTAAAGGCGCGTTTTCTGGCCGAAATTCTGCAATTTGCTCAGTCAATTCTCTTGTGTTCATACCACTTTCCAGCTATAAGTTGCAAGAGAATTCGGTGCACATGCTTCAGAAGACAAAAGGGCAGACAAGGTGGCTTATTTTCAAGTCAAAAACATTTGTTATTGACTATCCTAACAAAGTTGAGATTTGGGAATCAAAATGTGGAATTTGACTTGGAAAAATGGAGCTCTTAAGCAGTTTATATGCAGAGACATTTTGGGTGGTCTGAGAAAGGGGGAAATATACGGGAGAAGCTTGAAGAGTGCAGAAATGTAGTTCTTCCATTTCCTTAGTGTAGGTTAGTTTAGCTAGTTAGTTCATCCATTCTTGTATATTGCTAGATTAGGATGAAGATGGAGATGAAGAAGGAATAGTTGAAACTCATGTGACAAGGGTTATCTCTTCTCCAATTCTTTATCTTTTGTACTTGATTCCAAATTTAGTTAATATGCAATTTCTGGAATTTATGTTATTTATGTGTCTCTAAAGTTTATGCCTTGGGTTTGGTTGAACTTTCTATAATTGTTAGTGTTTATTATTTGGCTATTTGATTGCTAGTATTTGAGCAAGTTATTTAGCACTTTGGCTCTTGAAATCATGATTAATCTGGTACCATTAATTGTGATTATCTAAGGTGTTATTTCTGCAATGAAAATTGAGACTTAACACTAGTTCAAGAAGTGCTAAACATAGGGAGTACACTCACGAAAGTAGAGGTGCACCTATGTGGTTTTTAGTGATTCATTTCATGTAATTTCATTGAAGAAATGAACTTGTAGCTAATTTCATAACCATGAAAATAGGTATGGATTAGTTATGAGTAGAGTTGATTCACTACGAAAGTAGGTTTCACATGTTTAAGGAAATTACACTATAACTAGCCTAGATGTAGTACTCAATGATCCAAATATAGCACTTGCATGAGTAGTTAAGGATACCACAACCTAAGGAGTTTTCATTTGTTATTTTGTATAATTTCAGTAGGTTAAATTTGTTATAATTCATTGATAGTCTAAATAATAGAGAAGCTTTAGTAATACCGGTAGTTGTTCACTCTTCCTTGTGGGATCGACCCGATATATACCCTAAACTACTAGTTGATCTGTATACTTGCAGTGAACGGGTGTAATTCGGTATTTTTTTAGCTTGCACGTATGTAAAATACCCGTCAAGTTTTTGGCGCCGCTGCCGGGGAAGATTTGGCAATATCGGTGTGAAAAGCAACTTTATTAATTTAGACAATTTCACTTGTTTTTGTTGGTTAAGTGTCTTGTTTGTTTTGAGTCTTGTTGAGTCTTTTATGTTTAATGTCTTGTTTTTGTATGTTTAAAGTCATCTATTCTTCTTGACTAAACTTGTTTTTGAGCTACTTTGATAGCATGTTTAGGGGATCAAGGAGAGTAGAAAACAGGGGAGGACAATGCTTGAGAAATGGAAGATTGGCAATGGATGGTTATCAAGTGCAAAGCTCCTTCAACAGAGGTAACCAAGAATTTACTGAATGTATGTCTTTTGAAGATGGTTTAAGGTGCTTAAAGGCAAAATTTGATGTAATTAAGTTACAAGTTCAATTGGACACCATGATGCATGAAATTGAGCAGAGAAGGAATGTTAATGCTTTTAATTCTTATCATGTGATTTGTGACTTGTGTGGAGATTATCATGCTACTAACACATGTATGCAAGCACAAAATGTGGATTATTATGATGAATTAGATCATTACAATCCCTGTTTTGATCGATATAGTGCTAATGCTTATGGTTGGGATAATCAATGTGTATATAGTGATTCTCCATATTCTTATGATTACCAACCTGAAAGTGTCCAATATGAATCAAAACCATCTTGGGAGTTGGCAATTGAAATGGTAGCTAATGATTCTAAGCCATCTTGGGAGTTAGCTTTAGAAAAATTAGCTAATGCAACTTCCGACCGTTTTGATAGGGTTGAAGAAAGAATAGATGAACTGACTTCTCACTTTAGTAGAATACAAGAGAAATTGCATGCATTGTGTGAAGTTATTTCTTCTAATGATATGAAAGATGACCCTAGCATGAATGGTAGGAATGTTGTATGTGAAAATGGATTATATTTGGATGAAAATGATGAATTTCAATTGTGTTTTAATGAGCAAATATCCATTTCACATGATAATATCTTTGGAACTAACTTTGAGCCTCAAGAGGTGAGTTTTAATGACTCATTTTTCACCCCTCTTGAGGAGTGCATTGAAAGTATAGGTTCTAAGGGTATTGCTGCCCAGGATACTCTCATGACATTTCCGTTGGTAAGTTCTCAAGTGGTGCATATTCAAGGTAATATTTATGAAACACTTGGGATAGGTAAGTCAATTCCATTTCTCCTATCATTAGATCATGTGACTTTTGCTATAAAGTCACCATTTAATGATCCACCACGACCAAAAATGGTGGATTATTCTTTAACTAAGCCTCCTTGAAAAATGAGGTGAAATAGTCAAGCTATTGACTTTAAAGAAGCGCTTATTGGGAGGCAACCCAATGTTTGTTTAAGTTTATGTTATTTTGGGGTGATTTTATGTTTAAAGTATATGTTTGAGTTATTTTGTTATTTTTCATTTGTAGGTATTGGAAATGGAAGCAAAAGTGACCAAATGAGGTGAAAAAGGCGAAATTTGATCAAGGAACTCAACCCCTCAATTTGAGTAATTGTTGTTTTTGATTTGTTAGAAGGGGTTAAAATGCATGTTTTGATCATTTTACATGTGCATGCATTGAGTATTTTAGCAAACAAATGATCTATGATGCATTTTGGGAAATTGGGGTATTATTTGTAAATTTTCAAAAGTTGAATTTCTGCTAAAATTCGCAGCAGAAAACGCGTTTCTCAAGAAAACGCGCCTCTGAGTCGCGTGTTCACAGAATCGCGTTTTCGATTCTGCACCTGCAGAACAGAAAACGCGCCTTAAAAACGCGACTTGCAGTCGCGTTTTGATGGAAGTCGCGTTTTGTTGCCTGGATCAAAGATGAAAACGCGCCATTGAAAACGCGACTTCAAGTCGCGTTTTCTCACATAGCCGCGTTTTCAGTACTGCAACTTTTGGGAAGAAACGCGCCTACAAAACGCGATCTGAAGCCACGTTTCTACTCGCATTTTCTGAGCATTTTTTTAAAAAAATGCAGCTTCCTTGATTCTCTTTTTCTTCTTTTCCTCATATATTTTCTTGTACCTTGAGTTGCTTATTGTATATTTTATATAGGTACATCACCAAAACAAAGGTTTGAAATTACGGATCGCCGTTTTGATGTCTTAAGCCTTTGTTATCACTTTGGTTTCTCATTTTCCATTTTTAAGTTTATATTACTAATGGTTATTCAATGGAACTTATGAAGCGTTGGAGATAAACGGACAATGGATTTTGAAGCTTCATATTCAATCACATCATAGGGGAGTATTACTTTCTTTATCTTGATTTTCCTTTTTACACATTGAGGACAATGTGTATGTTAAGTGTGGGGGGAGAATTGAGATTATATATATTGTATGTGATTGAATTATTAGTTGCAAATATTGGACTTGTGTTAAAATTCAAAATTTTTCTAAAATCTTGTCCAAAATTGCAAACTTGCCCCAAAAAGTTTCATATTTTTTCAATTTTATCCAAGGGGTAACAAGTTTCATACCATTAGTAGTTCAAATTCCTTCTACATTTGAGATAAATATATGTGATTTGGAAACTTCTTTTCTCATTTAACTTGGAAATGACTATTATGTGATTATAATTTTTGCATTTGTAGGAAAATATATCTTGTAAAAGTGGAGAAAATTATGCCTATATTTTTTTGCATATTTGATGAAATTTCTTCTCTTTATTGGATTTTATAAGTTAAGTGATAAATATGGTCAATAAGTGCAATACTCTTCTCATGATTATTTTTTTAGAAAATTATTATTCCCTTTGCTATTAAAAAAAAAAAAAAAGAAAAAAATGATGAAAAATGAAAAAAATGAAGAAAAAGAGAAAAACAAAAAACAAAAGAAAAAAGAAAATAAATAAAAATTCTTCTACTCCAATGATTCTTGTACTTAGTAACCGGGAGTCTTCATCTACAAATGTCGACTTTCGCGTAAAACGGTACTTGAATTAAGAGTATGCAAAGCAACTTGAGTATGTGAAGTGTTGAGTAACCGGTGATCTTCATCTAAAAATGTCGATCCTCGCGTCAAAAGGCATTCTCACGTCTTAAGTAATATTTAGATATGTAATATTAATAAATATCTTTTAAACAGAATTAAAAGATGATCATGAGTTTAGGAAGCATTATTATTGACCATATGAGTGTACTTACTTGTTAAGATTGGGTAAGGATGAAAAAATTGATTTGAATTTGTTATAATGACGGTATAATTGGCTTCTCCTTTACTTGATATTATGAGTACTTTGAACTTAATTGAATAATTGCATAATGGTTATTTACTTTGTTTTGAGGAAATGAAGTTGAAAATGCTACATATGTTTATTTTCAAATTTTGGATCATTGTTGGTTTGTATTTCTTATTGCTTGAGGACAAGCAATGGTTCAAGTGTGGGGGTATTTGATAAGAGTTTATTTTACGTATTTTTAGTGTGTTTTATTAGTTAATTTTGGTTTGATTATTTAGTTTAATAACTAAAATAACTAAGGTTTTGGTAAAAAACTACATTTTATGTTAAAATGGCTAAACATTGCATTTTACGGATTTTTATGGGAAAAACTTCATATTTTGTAAGTTTAATGATTCAATCATCAAATGAAGTGTATTGAGAAGATATTTGGATGATTGAAGATGGATTAAAATGGTGAAAATAAAATATGAAGTGTAAAAAGGAAAAATGCAATTTGAATCAAGAAAAGTCAGGTTTTGACAACTCAGACACATTTTCGTATTTTGACTATATCAGGAGCTACAATGATCGGATCAAGGTGATCTTGGTACCATTTTGAAGCTAAGAGATATATCTACATTTGGTATGAAGACATCAAAGTCCAATTCATCCGTATTCATAGTCCAAAAGTTGAAATACCGAAATTCAACTCAGCTGTCCAAAGTGGAAAACAGAGTTCCGACCAGTGTTTAGTATTTTGATCATATCTCAGTCTACAAAGCTCCGATTTGGATGATTCTTGAAGCATTGGAAAGATAACTCAAAGATCTACAACTTTGGTGTTTTGTACAAAAGCCAGTTCGGCCTGCATCATGGAGGAAATCGCAGTTGACGTAAGGAAAAAGTGAAAACGCGAGTGCACAAAACGCGAGTTTTAGACGCGTTTTGTAAAGGCGCGTTTTCTGGCCGAAATTCTGCAATTTTCTCAGTCAATTCTCTTGTGTTCATACCACTTTCCAGCTATAAGTTGCAAGAGAATTCGGTGCACATGCTTCAGAAGACAAAAGGGCAGACAAGGTGGCTTATTTTCAAGTCAAAAACATTTGTTATTGACTATCCTAACAAAGTTGAGATTTGGGAATCAAAATGTGGAATTTGACTTGGAAAAATGGAGCTCTTAAGCAGTTTATATGCAGAGACATTTTGGGTGGTCTGAGAAAGGGGGAAATATACGGGAGAAGCTTGAAGAGTGCAGAAATGTAGTTCTTCCATTTCCTTAGTGTAGGTTAGTTTAGCTAGTTAGTTCATCCATTCTTGTATATTGCTAGATTAGGATGAAGATGGAGATGAAGAAGGAATAGTTGAAACTCATGTGACAAGGGTTATCTCTTCTCCAATTCTTTATCTTTTGTACTTGATTCCAAATTTAGTTAATATGCAATTTCTGGAATTTATGTTATTTATGTGTCTCTAAAGTTTATGCCTTGGGTTTGGTTGAACTTTCTATAATTGTTAGTGTTTATTATTTGGCTATTTGATTGCTAGTATTTGAGCAAGTTATTTAGCACTTTGGCTCTTGAAATCATGATTAATCTGGTACCATTAATTGTGATTATCTAAGGTGTTATTTCTGCAATGAAAATTGAGACTTAACACTAGTTCAAGAAGTGCTAAACATAGGGAGTACACTCACGAAAGTAGAGGTGCACCTATGTGGTTTTTAGTGATTCATTTCATGTAATTTCATTGAAGAAATGAACTTGTAGCTAATTTCATAACCATGAAAATAGGTATGGATTAGTTATGAGTAGAGTTGATTCACTACGAAAGTAGGTTTCACATGTTTAAGGAAATTACACTATAACTAGCCTAGATGTAGTACTCAATGATCCAAATATAGCACTTGCATGAGTAGTTAAGGATACCACAACCTAAGGAGCTTTCATTTGTTATTTTGTATAATTTCAGTAGGTTAAATTTGTTATAATTCATTGATAGTCTAAATAATAGAGAAGCTTTAGTAATACCGGTAGTTGTTCACTCTTCCTTGTGGGATCGACCCGATATATACCCTAAACTACTAGTTGATCTGTATACTTGCAGTGAACGGGTGTAATTCGGTATTTTTTTAGCTTGCACGTATGTAAAATACCCGTCACCATCAACTATTATACACTATCACTTAGAACCCCTACTTATCAAAGAAGGTTGTACAATCTAAAGAGAATTCATGAATTGGGTCTTAATTATTCATAATCGAGGCTCAAGAGTGAAGTTTTAAACTCTAAAGAGAAAGACTAGCATTTTTCATGAAATCGAGTTCAAAATGTTCAATCGATATCGAGAAAAGAAGGCAAGTTTCAAAAATCTTATTTTCTAAGAATTTGACAAATTTCAGCTTTGGGTATCGATTTTAGAAAAATTATATATTGCATTATATAGATCCAAAATTGGAAAACTTAATACCATTGGAAACCTCTTCAAAAGTACTAAAAGTTCTTAGAATATACTTTTCCATGATTCCAAATGGATGACATTCAAAAGTTGGCTCAAAGTTATTGCTTTAGAATACCAAGACAGTTTCAAGATTGG
This sequence comes from Coffea eugenioides, assembly GCF_003713205.1. NCBI lineage: Eukaryota > Viridiplantae > Streptophyta > Magnoliopsida > Gentianales > Rubiaceae > Coffea > Coffea eugenioides. The sequence goes on along the minus strand of NC_040040.1, from coordinate 32,813,167 downwards.
TTTTTGGGCAACTTTGAAAATTCGGTAAAATTCACATGTTGTAAATCAGCCTCCGAAATTTGTAACTCAATTAGAGTTACAATCAACGTTTAAAACAAAATAAGCGGAACGAGAAACGGAGTTTTGAGCATCAAGATATAGTAGCTCCAAGTTGCTGAAAAAGTTAAGACTGTTGGGCTATTTTCCAGGTTTGAAGACTAGATTCGAAGTATCATTTGGTCATCGAGTTGGCATTGGAAATACATCAAACTTGGTACACTAAATCTTCCATGTGTGAACAACATTTCTACCAAGTTTCATACAAAAACTCTCACGGTAAGGCAGTCATTAAAACAACCAAAGTTTATGAAGATTTGCAAGGCTAAACTACCTTCTCACTTTTCTTTTGTTTACAAACTTTTTGTACCATGAAATCAGTTCCAAATCTCTCCATTATTGAAACCAAGAGTTCATAACATCCACTGAGCAATTTAAAGACCATTGACATCCAAATTTTCGAAATAAAACTCTCCAAATCAGATTTGACCATTTGGCTAAGAGAAAATGAAAAGTTTTCCAGATTCGATGAGCGAATTTTGTGACATCATTTGCATATCAAAATGGTCTTAGAATATTACCAAATTTTGCACAATTAAACCTCCATATGAGGATTACTCTTCTATCAAATTTTATTTGAAAATTCACACGGGAAGGTAGTTAACTAAACCATCAAAGTTCAAGAAATTTCCCAAGGTAAAACTGTCTTCTAGCTCTTCTTTCCTTTTTAAACATTTTGTCCAAAGCAACCAACCCAAATCTGGTTTATTTGTGAAACAAAGTCCAAGGAACATCTAATATAAAGTTTGGTAGATGTTGGACATCAAAGTTTCCAAAACAACAAGTCCCAAATCATTGTTAGTTACAAATCTGTCCAAGTGGAAAATTCTATCACTGTAGCAGTTTTCGAACTTTGGCCACAACTCACTCAATTCATCTTTGAATTGGGTGTGGTTGATGGCGTTGGAAAGCTCTCTCATAAATATGAATTTTCTTAGAAGAAACCAATTTCAAATTCTGTCCACAAACAGCTCGTTTTTGAGCATCAAGATACAAGTCCTGTCCTGTCTCCTGGAGAGAAACGAAACAGGACAGTGATTTTCAATCGAATGGTGTGATTCACTCAAGTGGAACCAGAACGTGAAATTGGTACCAATGGAAAGCTGGAAATGTCTAGTTTCCAATTCCACAAACGGCACTTAATTTCGACATCAGAGCAAAGAGTTATGGCCGATACAAAATGACTGCCTGGGCAATACGGGATTCATTTTCCAGTTTTGCTAACTTTGGAAATCAACTCATTTGACCAACCAAACCTCAATATTTTTCAATGAAATTTTGTACACCATCTATTCAACATATAAACATCATATACAAGCCATTAGATCTCCAAAATTCTGCAGGAATAGGTACGTTCAAAGTAGGGGCAGAATCGGAACTTTTACCCCATGCATCTCTTGAAGTTCATACTAATAATACACCATTAATCTACCATTTTGAGCACTAAACCAACATTAAATTCATCATCAATCATCACATCAGCCATCGAGACAAGGGTGGGAGTTCATAGAGCCCACCCATTTCATTTTACACCATAAACAAGCTACCCAAATGCAAATACTACCTTATACATGTAAGATGATCTTCATAAAGCAAGATTTAAGTGTTGGATTAACACCTACTTGATTAGATGATGAAGGCAGAAATTTTGGCCACTCTTTGCTCCAGAAAACCGTGGCTTTTCAGCTCTCTTTTGCAGCTCAAAATACTCCTCAAGTGTTAAGCTAAGGGTGGTTTAAGTTTGGTGTGAATCGGATGAAGATTGAGTAGGATTTGGTGAAGTAAACTTGGTCCTTTTCTATCTTGATGTTGCACGGCTGGAATGGAAGCAAAAGAGGCAGCAATTGAGGTAAGTATATGGAGGGTTTTAATCTAGTGTGATGCTCCCATGTGAAACTAAAATGTGTGGCTCTCATTGATTCAAAGGTCAACTCTTTTTCCCGCGTTTCGTGCTCGATTCCTCTCGAGTTTGTTTCACTAGTGCACTAAACCTCTAATGCACTTATATTCATATAAATATTATTCACTCTCAATTGTCCCAAAATAAGGGTCTAAAGTTCCTCAATTTAAATCGCGCGTGTGAAAACGCGTATCTCCAATTTAAGCGCGATAACGCGAAACTTCCGAGAAATTCTTATATCGATAGTACTAATAACTATCACTTGAGTATTTAATCATTAAAATACCTAATTAAGGTCTATTATACAAATCTCCAATATTCCAAACTTATTGTGCTCTCAATCGGTCAAGATTTCCAAAGATGTGTTCACTATTTTCACTAAACGAACTCCCGGAAATTAATTTTTGATACAAGTCACTTTAAAAATATAATGAAACTATATTTCTATCTAATTAGGGCTCAAGAGTTTAGAAAATAATATTCGGAATAAAAGGCCAAATAAATAATTAAATAAGCTAGAAATAGGAGATTAAATATGTAAATTTTGCGAGTCCTCACAAAGAAGGCTAGCAACTTTTTCTTTCTCTTATATACATAGTTCGTGAGACAATTCAGGGTTACTCTAGCGTGGATATCAGTAGAGGCAGGACGACTGGACTGCTCAAGGGCTGACCATCCTCAACAACGCTACAGGGAGTTGCCGCAAGGATTAAGGTAATCCTATAACCCTACTTTTAGTGCATCATACGTAAAATCTAGGGTGATTCCTGGATAGTTTTAGGGAAAATTTTTTATTTTTCCGCTGTATAGTGTCCCTAAAACCTAACAACTTCAACAGTCCCAAAATATGCTGGTCCATTTTGGACTGAAATCTCAGTGTTATCAAAACGATCATTCCTTAATTCCTTTCGCATGCCAGAGGTTTTCACTTGTCGATTTGGAGCAACCCCTATCACGGGAATCATTACGGCATCATTGTTCTGGCAACTTGATAATTCTCCCAGAGAATACCAAGAAAGGGTAACGTTCTTCGCATTTGTCACAATTGCAGACTATTACATTTGTAGTGATAGATTGGCAATTATACTTCAGGAGAGGAACATAATGCTGAGAGAAACAACTTACAATGTCTATAGACTATACTCCTATTGGCTCTCTGTCTCTGATGCACTAACCTGGCTTTCATCCTTGTTGCTCCTCTCAATCACATATTCCGTCACTACATTTTGGGCGCCTGGTCTAGAAGGAGGATTCACAGGGTTCTCCATCTATTTTGGAGTAATCTTGGCTTCATTTTGGGCTGGGAATTCATATATTCTTTTCCTCTCAGGATTGCTTCCTGATACCAGCCGTGCTTACATGATTATTGTCAAAACTTTGGGTTCCTTAGTTCTGTTCTGCGGAGTATACGTAACCCGCAATGAAATCCCACTCTACTGGATTCGGATCCACTACTTATCCCTCAAGAAATATACATACCATGCACTAATGCATAATGAATTCGATGATCCAACAAGATGTATTGTTACAGGAATTGAAGTTTTCGATGGAACTCCCTTTGTTGGTACGGAACCGGTTGGATTAAAAGAGCAGCTGTTGAGAGGCATAAGCCACGTTTTGGGCAAGAATATTACGAGCTGGACGTGCACGACGACTGGACCTGACCTATTGAAGCAGAGAGGGATGGCTGATATTGGACAATGGGAATGCTTTTGGATCACCAATGCTTGGGGAATTTTCTTTAGGATATTATACTTTCTTTGTTGTTTGGTAATAATAACAAGAGAAAGTAATTCACTCAGTCTTCTAGATTGGCCATTGTTTAGAAAATTGTTTAGTGTTGTAATGCATTTTCCAAACACCCTTTTATCTTAAATGTGTCACACCATGAAAATTGCTATACCTTTACTCCAGAAAATAATGTCCAAATTATCTTCACAATGAACGTGCCTTTGACTTGTTGATGGTTGGTTTTGACAATGAAAGTCCGGATTAGCCATTGTTTATTGAATTTCTTTTGGGGTAATGACACATTTTTGTTTGAGTCCCACATACATCGCATTATAAAATTTGCTACATTGTTATCCTCAAAAAATTTCAAATAATATTCAAATGGTACCCTTGAATTTTTACGTATAGATTGTTAGTTTTAAAACAGAAAAAGCTAAGGGTTCCACTTAATCATGAGACGGTATAATGTAATGTAATTCACCCATTCTTAAAAGGTAGCCATTAACCAAACCAATGAAGTTTTTACAAACGATTGGCCTTGCATGTGTTTGAATTAAGGAATAATTTTGAATACCTCCCCTATGGTTTGGGAAGACTTCATTTGGCTTCCCTAAGGTTTCAAATATTACATCCGGATAGTATCAGAAACCTCCCCTGGGGTTTCTCTTAATAGCACTTAAAACTCTTGATATTTTAAAAATATCACTTATCTCCTCCTAATAATTATAAAATGATTGGTTAAACCTCACTTCATACATAACATACATATCAAATAAATGGATCTCAAAAAATTAAAGAAAAAGAAACAAAAGTCACTTTCTTCTCTTCTCCAGTTCTCCAACATTCTGTCTTGTTTATTTTTTTGGATGACTATGCATTATTTTTTTTTTTGTAAATTATCATAAGCTGAACTTTGTTTATCTTTTTTTTTTGAGTGATTGTACTAGAGTGCAGTACAATTTGTTTGGTTATTTTAGTTATTTTTTATTGTGATTTAGTATGACTTAAAGGATTGGGTCATGGGTTGAGAAGAGGTTTGAAAAAAATAGGGTTCATTAAAAATTGGTTTTGATCATATAAAATTGAATTGTGCTAAAGTATTTCTTTACATTTATCATTTTTGTTTTTCCAATTTATACTCTTTGGAGCTATGACTTTGTGATTGGATGACAACACTTAATATTGATTTTTAGATGGTGGTTTTAAATGGAGTAAACAAAGTGGTTTAAGAGTATTTTCTTTTTGCTCAAGGTGCAAAAGGATAGTTTAGGATTTTTAAAAATTTTGTCATACAAATAGCAAAAGTAAGGGAGGTAAGTGAGATTTTTAAAATTTTAGTAGTACTAACTACTAAGTGACATTAAAGAAAATTTAAGAGACGCTTATGATATTATCACTATTACATCAACCTCATCTATTTTCACTTTTAATGTAACAATATCAATCCATGACCATAAAATATTCGTGTAAATTGCTAAAAAGTACATTCATTCCCAAATCACCCTTCAATGACTTATAAAGAAGGATACAACATAACTTTAAAAAAGTTCAAAATTCATAAAAGAAAACATGAGCGGCATTGATCTTGCGGATTACTTATGGGATTCTATAAAGAGTTCAGGATGTTTCAATGAAACCTTTGGGACAATTAATGTTTAAACCTTGATGATTGGAAATATTTAGGTAACAAGAATTTAAAACTACAAATTCAATTTTAAATACAGACTTGAATTTGCAAAACCAAAAAAAAGGAAGAGGAATATCTCCATTAGCAATTATAAAGTAGGCCACATTACCACACTTAACAACGTCTAAAATTGAACGTCTTAAATTGACGAGTAGATTTTGGGGCTTTTAAGTATTTATAACATGATAATTTAAATTTTTAATACTCTGAACAACTTTTCCATGTCGTTCTTTGATAGGGTGCAAAATTGTTATTCAATTTATAATTATTTTTCCCTTGATTTTAACCAAATATTATTTTAATTGATAAATTCTACTTATATTTGGTTAATTGTGCTAATTGTAGGGAATTATGTGGGACGTGATTTAAAGGAGCAATTTTTCAGTATTCTAAGAGTTACTTTGATGGTGACGCGTTCGGGGCCGGTTTCCAAATCCGAGTTGAATTCAAGGCAGTTTTTGGACTTAAAGAGACCCTCGTAGCGTGTCTATTGGTTAAAATTAGGCTTTTCTAATTACTCATTCAATTGAAAAATTAAACTTCTATGGTCGTACCTAGAGTTGTTTCCTGATTAGAGAAATAGTCAACGGTCATACCTTAACTATCGACAAAATAAAGAAGGGTTGGCTTTTATGTTAGAACTAATTTATCAATAAATAATTGAATTCATCCTTGCATCTATGATCGGTTTATGAACTTTATCTGATAGTTATTCCTCTGGCTAGAGTTTTGCTATTATTGATTCGATTTTATTTTATTTGTGTTATTTTGATTTTACTGAATTTAATTGGTTAATTCCAAATATCTCCAAAAGCCCTTTTTTTATCTCAGCTAGAAAAGAAATAAATTATCCCCAATCTCTCTGGATTCATCCCTAGCTATATACAAAAATTATATTTTTTCTTGAATAGGTATTTATTATTGTACAGGTTTAACACTTGTCAATTTTTGACGCCGTTGCCGGGAATTGGTGTTAGAATATTTGTTTCTTTTCTTATTTTATTTTATTTTCTAATCTTTTTGCTAGTTTATGCCTCATTCTTCTGGCAAAGGTGATTTAATCTTTGATCCCGAGGTTGAGAAGACTGCGCATAGGTTGCGAAAAGAAACTAGAATACGTATGAGAGAGCAGTCATCTACTGCGTCTCTAGGGCTCAATTTGGCTGTGAATTTGCTAAATTCTTCCAATGATTCTGAGCAAGAAGAAATTATTATGGCAAATAATAATTGGACTTTGGGGGAGTTGGCCGCTTCTGATTTAATTCAGTAGCCTTCGTGCATTACTTTCCCTGATTTTGCTAAAAATGTAACGTTTGAATTGAAACCAGGACTAATACACCTCCTCCCTAATTTTCATGGTTTGCCAAGTGAAGAACCCCTCAAGCACCTCCAGGGGTTCAATATGGTCTGCACAAGTATGAAGTCACCTGGTATCACTGAGGAGCAGATTAAGATGCAGGCATTCCCTTTTTCATTAAAAAGGGCTGCCAAAGACTGGTTCTACTACCTGCCTGTGAGAAGTATCACAACATGGACGGATATGAAAAGGAAATTTTTGGAGAAATACTTTCTTGCATCCCGGACTGCCAATCTATGAAAAGAAATCTGTGGTATTAAACAGAGACCCGAGGAATCTTTCTACGAATATTGGGAGAGATTCAAGAAATTATGTACCATCTGTCCTCAACATCAAATTAGTGAACAACTTCTCATCTAGCTGTAGACACCAAAATTTCATTTATCTAATTCAATTTATAATTATTATTCTTATTTTATCTTATTTTATTTTATTTTTTGATTAAATGATAGTTAGTGTTTATTTTTGCTTATTTTTATAAATTAGGTTCATAATTTTATTTTTAAGATATTTTGCATTAAAATTCTGAAAACGAAAAATTTTCACAAAAATATGTTTTAATCATCTTAGATTCGATTTCTTTAAAATAAATAAAATTTTTGCAATGCAATTTCAATTAGGAATTAGCTTTTTCTTTGTTTACATAAATTGATTTTTGAAAAAATATAATAAATAAATAAAAATAAGAAGATAGGTGGGGGGCTTGCATGTTGGACAAGTGTGCTAAAGGAGCATTAAATAAGTGTGTTAGGGGAATAATGGACAAGTGTTTCTTTGTTCCTTTAACACCACAACATCTAGATGATAGGTGGCTAGGGACACTTGGAAGCCTAGGAAAAATTGAAAAAAAAACAAAACAAAAGGAAAAGGAAAACCACGGACAAAGGCAAGGGACAATCAGCAAGGGTCTAGAAGAAAAGAAAAAAGGTTTTCGGAGGGGTTGGTAGAGAGAAAAATCGAGAGTGAGAGATAGAGAGAAAGGAAACCAAGAAAGGGGAGGAGATAGAGGGAACGGTGGCTGGGGGAACCAAAAAAGAGCAGAAAAGCAAGAAAACCAGAGGGAGAGAGAATAGTGAGATCGAGGGAGATTCAAAGGGATTGATGGGATTCTTTGAAATCTGGGGTATATAGAGATAGTGTACCTCCACTTCCCTTAAAGAATTCGCTCAAGAAAACATCTGCTAAGTCCCCAAATCCGGCTGCAAAACCTGAAGCTCGAAAGTTCTGGTGCTTTCTGGGTCTGCTCAGAGAAGTTTCTTCCTCTCGCTCGTTTGATTGTTGGAGGATCCTACACGTTCAGACCAAATTGTGACTAGGGCTGCAAACGAATCGAGCCGCTCACGAGCGGCTCGAGCAAGCTCGAGTCGAGCTCGATTAATATCGAGCTCGAGTCGAGCTCGATTAATATCGAGCTCGAGTCGATCTCGAGCCGGCTCGAGTCAAACTCGAGCTCGAACTCGAGCTCAGAATATTAAGCTCGTTAGCTCGCGAGCTTGAGTATATATATATTTTTTTTTATTTTTATTTTTATTTAATAATAAAAATAAGTATATTATATATTTTTTATTTTTTATTTTTTATTTTCATAGTAAAATTACGTATATATCCTTAATATTTTATTATTTATTAAGAAAAAAAATTATTTTATTTATTTTTTTAAAAATAAAATAATTATTTTTTATTTTTTTGGAGCTCGAGCTCGAGCTTGAAAATTGCTGGCTCGTCGAGCTCGAGCTCGAGCTCGATTCAGTCGAGACTCGGCTCGATTAGCTCAAAACTAGACTCGGTTCGGCTCGTTTGCAGCCCTAATTGTGACGCAACGGTAAACTTTTTTCTTGCTGTTTAATACTTCACTACTTGATTCCCTTGCGTTGTGGTTGAGCTTGACAGTTGACAAGCATTTGGAAGCTAGTTGTTTGGCCTGATAAGTCCAGATCGTGGTGAAATAAGTTGCATTTTGTTTAAAATTTTGAAAACCTAGCTTAAACCCCTGTGATGCATCAGAAAATTTTGCGTTTCCTCTTGATGATGAAGCTTGTCTCTGTCCTTTTCCCTGTTAACTGTCATGGCTATGATTGTTTAAGTCTAGAAAGTGTCCAGTCAAAGTTTTCTAGAAGAATGAAGTTTTGCTTAAACATGTTTGTCGAATTTGCGGGTTCCTCGTGAAAATAGACAGCAAACCATTCGCTAGTTCTTATGCGTTGTTTTTGTTTCTTCTTCTTGTTTGTTTTTTTCGTTTCCTGGGTTCCCTTCGTTTCTAGGTTTCGTTTCATGCCTTCTTTGACTAACCTGTCGGATGTTGAGATTCTCTTTGAGGAATGTGAGTCATGCCCAGAATGCACGCGGTGAAAGTTTGCTGGTTTGCAGTTTCTGATGTTCGTCTCCATCTCTTCATTGGTCACTTGCATATCCTTGTCCCAGAAATTCTGTTTACAAAAACTAGATGGCTTAGTTGTTGTTCTTGGCAATTATGTTAGAGGATTGGGATGGTATTGCTTCTTGAAATTGCAAGCCGCGAATAGTTGAAAGTTGCAGAAACATTGCGGGCGTGAAAATTGCAGAAAGAAAGCAGCTGCGCTAAGCTTGCATGAAGTTTTTTATTATTTATGTTTTGAACCCAAATTTTTGAATAATTCTAATATGGCCCAAAAATTGGAAAAGTTAATCATTCCTGTCCTTTATGTTAATTTTTCTTTGGTATGTTTTTATGTGATTTTTGGACAGATTATTCATAAGTTTTAGGAGAGAATTTAAAGGCTTAATAATTTTCGGATAGATTTATGGTTTTGATTTGGATTTTTGGTGAAATTTTGGGTAACTTTGTTGTTTAATTATAGCAAATGGGTTTTCATTCATTTTTTGAAGTTTAGCATTTGGTTTCGGTATGCTTCATCTTAAGCCATTTATTTTATTTTATTTTAATTTAAACCCTAATATTTGTAACAATAGTGATTTGACCTCTCAAATTTCTTTAATTCTTTCAATTGGGTCCTTGTTTGTTTTAATTTATTGAATATGGGTTGTTTATTTTTATTTGAATGATTTGATTGATTCAATTTCATGTTTATTTCCATTTCTCGTGATTATATGTTAATTAAAGTGATGCCTTGACCTTTTTTCTTTGTTTTGGAGGGTAAATAAGGGAAACTTCATTTCATTAGGCCACCAATTCAACGGAGATATACTTTACACTTTATTTTGGTTTTATTTGATCTTATGTGCCCCTATGTGACTTTATGTGCGTAATTGCATGCCTTTTGAATGTTTTTATTTCATTTATTTATTTAGTCACTTTAATTGTTTTGATTTAGTATATTTATTTTAATTTAATGTTTGATTATTCAAGAGGCATTTAAATGCCAAATTGTAATAGTTAGGGGTTCAAGACATGTATTTAGATAGAATATGTAATAGTTAGGTATTTATTTTATTATTTATTTTATTCCTTCCCCCTTTAGATTGTAGTTATGGCCCCCAAATGTAATAGTTAAGGTTTTATTTGCTTTATTTGCTTTGTGTGTTTTGCATGCTTGTGTGTTTACGTGTTAGTCGCTTTCTTAGGGCCTTGCATCTAGATATCATGCTTATGTGCTATGTGCTATATGTGATTTATTATGTTTTACATGATTTATTTTATTGTAATAAATGCATGACGTCACCACACTAGTCCAACGCTAGTTGTGGCCTCCTTTTTCTAATTTCACACTAGTCCAACGCTAGTTGTGGCCCTCCTTTCAAGTTTCTCACTAGTCCAATGCTAGTGAGAACTTATAGATATGGGCTAGTCCAATACTAGACTCTTAGGGACCGTTCTCGCGTTAGATCATATTTATGTGAATAAAATCACTACATTTCATGCATACTTTATACCTTTTAGGGTTTTTTTCTTCATTTTTGCATGACATTCCCTTATATGTATATCCATTATTCCATATTCTCACTATATGTATATCCCTTAACCCATGTTTCCCTTATATATATATATATATATATTCCTGACCCCTATGTGTGAAACATGACATGTAGACTTACATCCTATTTAAGAAAATTAAAAGTAGATTAGATCATTTTGCTTGCCTAGATTAGGAAATAACCCCTTGAATATGGGATATAGACGAGTATGGCTTTTTAACCTTAGTATGCTCGTATTCCCTCTATAAAAGGGAAAATTGAGTCACGAATTTTAGCCCCCGTACCCGTTATGTTGCATTCCTTTAGGTCACGTATACTTATATATTATAAATTTTTCTATTTTTTTCAAGGCTCATTGTTGCACATTCGTGACCTCTTCAAATAATCACTTTTGAGCGTCACAATTAATGCGATTTGCACCAAATAAAATTCGAAGAGACATATTGACCCCCCGATATCCTCCTAGGGTTAGAGTTTTGCATTCATATAGTGACATCCAAATGCGATAAATTCTTAGATTAAAATAAGAAAATTTTTGACTAAATCACGCAACTAGCTTTGGCTAGGTTGAAAGGGTGCCTTGAATTTTATCCTTGCCTTCCCTTTCTTCAAATGTCACTCCCGACCACTTTTCTCTTGATTTTCGCAGACTTTGAGTCATTTAAAAAGGGTTTTCTCTACTTGTCATTTAAAATTCATTTTAGGTTACTTGATACACCTTAACTCAATACTAAGTGACGACTCCTATTTTGCATTAAAAACCCTTTTTAACCTATTATTTTTGGGTCAAAATCGTCGCACTTTTTAAGTCCCATTTAGGCCGATTTTCTTTATTAATTTTCTAAAAATAAAAAAACTCCTTTTCACTCGAAATAAATCAAAACTCATTTTTCAATCAAAAATTAAATTAAAAATCATTTTTATAAAACTCATATATTTTATTTTTCATTAAAAATGGGGCGCGACACTAGTACTTCTATGAGGGCCTACTCTATAGACATAGGAGTATTATCAACGTTGCAAGTGGAGGAGTACTAATGAACAAGACTTCTCGAGGAGCTTAGGATTTGATTGAAGAGATGGCTGAAAATTCTCAATAATTTGGCACGTGGGATGATGTACCGTTCATTGAGCAAATGAGGCAAGTATTTTATCAATGCAACAACAACTGGCTGAGCTAACTTCTATAGTTCGAAAAATGGCATTGGGAAACAGGCAACAAGTTAAAGCGTCCGGGATTTGCAAGGATCTTAGCCATCCTACTGATGGGTGCTCGATGCTACAAGATGATAGTATTGGACAAATAAACATGGCTAGAAATGTGCACACGCTCAATAGGCAGTATAACCCTTACTCCAACATGTATAATCCGGGTTGAAGGGATCACCTAAATTTTAGTTATGGGAGGAATAAGCAAAACTCTTTCTCTAATAGACAGCAAGGGTTCCATCCACAATACTCATCAAGACCCCAACCCTCTTGATCTAATTCAGACACATCTCTAGAGGATATGGTCAAGACATTAGTTGCTAACACCACACAACTTCAGCAAAACACCTTGTAGTTTCAGCAGAGGACGGATGCAAGTATTCAAGATCTAAGAAACCAGGTGAATCAGTTGGCCTCTACGATGAACCATCTGGAGTTTCGAGGACTTTGGAAAACTACCTTCTCAACCTGAGGTGAATCTAAAGAATATGAGTGCTATGACCTTTAAAGGAAATTGAAGAGCCAAAACCTGTAGTTCCGAAGGACAAAATTGAAGATCAAATTGAAAAGAAGATGGAGGAAGGGGGACTCATTAAGACAACTCCTGAGATAACTTCCAATCTTATAATTCAAATTAAATCTAATCTGATTCCGTTTCCTAAAGGTTAGAGAAATTCAAGAAATAAGATGAAGAGAGGAAGATTTTGAAAGTGTTTCGAAAGGTGGCAATCAATATCCCTTTGTTGGATGCGATCAAGCAAGTGCCAAAATATACTAAATTTTCGAAGAGCTTGAGTATCAACAAGAAGAAATTGAGAGGCGATAAGAAAGTTGCGATGGAGGAGAATTTATCAGCAGTGCTACAAAAGAACCTTCCACTTAAGTGTGGAGATCCTGGTATGTTTTCTATCCATGTGATGCCCTTAAAAAGGCCATGATAGATTTAGGAGTCTCCATTAATGTGATGCCCAAGAGTAATTATGCCTCCTTGAATCTAGGACCATTAAAGGAAATTGACATCATAATTCAATTAGTTGATCGTACAAATGCATATCCTGATGGGTTAGTTGAAAATGTTTTGGTCCAAGTTAATGAATTAGTATTTCCTGTGGACATTTATGTTTTTGACATGAATGACGAACACTCTCTTAATCCATCGCCTGTTATATAAGGAAGACCTTTTCTGAGTATAGCTCGTACAAAAATTAATATTAGTGAGGGTACTTTGACAATAGAATTTGATGGAGAAGTAACTCATTTTAACATCTTTGGTAAAATGAAAAATCCTGTTAACTCTCATTCTGTATGTGCCATTCATGCGACTAATCCCGCTCTGCAAAAATTTTTTGAGTTTGTTGTAGGGGTCAACTGAAAGTTGCGGCAAACAAGTATCATGAGTTGAAAGCAACATATGATGTGAAAATGAGCACAACATTGAAGAAGATGGTACGCTTAATGGTGATTTAGATCCTGCAAGAATGCCAAAATTTGCAAGAAAATTTGAATTGCATCCAGATTAAGAAAAATGCTTAACGTCTAGCCAAATATGTTAAAGAAAGGTGCTTTTTTGGGAGGCAACCCAATTCACTTTTTAGTTCATTTTTATTATTAGTTTCATTATGTTATCTTAAGTTTTTCATATTTGGTGTGTTTAATTTTTGTTTTTGATGTTTCAAGGGTCAGAAGACTTCCTGCCAATAAGACGTGCCCACATCTTAAGGGCACATGGTAATGCACAAATACCAATTCCACCATCAGAAGACTACTACCCAACATGATGTGCCCACGCCTAACTGACTGAAGAGCTCATGTTTCAATTTCAGAAACTTTGGAGGACCAGGCAACAAGATATGCTCATGCCTTGAGGGCACGTGCTAATGTGAAATTATCCAATCTCACCATCAGAAGACTACGGACTAGCAAGACATGCCTATGTTTTGTTCCATCAAGGGTGAAGTTAAAAGAAAAGATAAAAAGATTTTTTTTCTTTTTCTTCCTTTTCTCTTTCTCTTTCTTTCTTTTTCCTTTCTTTCTTTCTTCTTCTTTTTTTCTCTCTTCTTTTCTTCCTCTTTTTTCCTTCTCCCCTTTCCTTTTTCTTCCCCACCTGCTAGCCCTCATCACGCGTTGCTTGCTGGCTGTCATCAACTCTACAACTTACAGCAATTTGTCAGCTGAATTGGTGCAACACTAAAGGAGACTTCTCACTTGCACTGACAATTTCATCAAATAGATAGTCAGTGGGCCAATGTCGAGTTTCACATGTCTTTTGCCCCTCACCCATAGCTGTCCACGACCCCCTCAATTATCAGGGAAGTTTTATTGTCCCTTTTGATTGGTATTTTATTCTTTATTTCTTACATTGGGGACAATATAAGGTTTAAGTGTGGGAGGAGTAGTATATTGGTAATATATTAGTAAAGTACAAGTGTAAGCAATTTTGTTGGAATTTTTTGTTCGATTTTTTTCAAATTTTATACAATTTTTGCCACTTCTTGTGCATTTTGGTGGTTATCCCTAATAAGCGATGGCTAGGTTTGTGTTAGGGGAATGAATAATTTAACTTAAAGAGACCCTCGTAGCGTGTCGATTGGTTAGAATTAGACTCTTCTAATTACTCATGCAATTGGAAAATTAAACTTCTATGGTCATACCTAGGATCGTTTCCTGATTAGAGAAATAATCGACGGTCGTACCTTGACTATCAACAAAATAAGAAAGGGTTGGCTTATATACTAGAACTAATTTATCAATAAATAATTGAATTCATCCTTGTATCTACGATCGGTTTATGAACTTTGTCTGATAGTTATTTCTCTGGTTAGAGTTTTGCTATTATTGATTCAATTTTATTTTATTTGTGTTATTTTTGATTTTACTTAATTTAGTTGGTTAATTCCAAATATCTCCAAAAACCCCCCTTTTTTCATCTTAGCTAGAAAACAAATAAATTATCCCCAATCCCTGTGGATTCGACCCTACTCACCGCTATATACAAAAATTATATTTTTTCTTGAGTAGGACTTTATTATTGTACAGGCTTGACACCTGGTTTTGGAGATTCTTGAGTAGGTATTTATTGACGTTCATTATGTGACTATATATATAATGAATTATTCTAACAATATGATTAAATGTTCAACTGAAAAATATGAAATTAACAAAATTATGCATAAAAATATATGCGTGGATAATACAAATATGTTTGAAAATTAAGAAACAAAAAACATGAGTTCTTTCACTTTATTTTTTAGATGTTACGCTAAGATTGTTTTAAGTTATATTACTGTGTATGAGATATTGTAGTAATTATAATTTTATCAAGTTCAATATTTTATGGATATATAAGAAAAGAGCGTGGTATAATCTATATTATTATTAGTATAACCCATGAAATACAAATTTGTCTTAACAAAATTTTGAGATTATGTAATAAATTGAAGTATTATTCATGAAAAACAATATGGAAAAATTTAGTATGCATGTTATACTATTTAATGAAAAGTATGAATATTTTTTTAAAGTATTTAAAATATGTCCATAATGCAATAGTTTTTGAAATTATACTTACAGGTGGCTACCGTGCGAATATTGTACAAATATTTACTACACCCAAGTTACATGCTAAGCGATCCATCGCTCCTCCCACAACATTTTTGCAAATGATAAAGAATACAAACTAGTATTTGATATTCTAATGAATTGTTGAGGATGCTACAACAAGGATCAAGAATTAGAAACCGGTTGAAAGTTATCTTGTGATAGTTTATTTTAGTAGTATAAAAATTTGAGATTTATTTATGATGTGTGAGTGGCTAGTTCATGCTCCACTTTGAGATGACATTTATCTTTTGTATTATGAAAACGGTTTATCTAATGAGTACCCATAGGGCACTCGTTAAAATATATTTTAGGTGTTATATTTTTTAAAATATAAGATTAATTAGGAAAAGTAAATAAATACAAAAGAGGGTAGATAAGATTAAATAGAGAAAGTATATAAATGCAAGAGAGTATAATAATTGTTAGTATATGTATATATATGATAGATTAGGTGAATATTAGATGTATTAACGAGTGCATTAGAAAATCCATTATGAAAATGGATCTTTTAGTAAGATTGGATTATTGAACTTGGTTTCCTACGATAACATTGGATCATTAATATTAAAAAATAATTACAACTCTAAAATATAGAATATGGTTTAGACGTGAATAGATTTATTTTCCTTGCTAGCAACTAATCTTCTAAGTTGTAGTGTATCATGCTTGGCATGCTAGAAATGAAATTAATGCAGGAGGAGAGGCTTCAAGAGTAGACACCCCTATAAGCTGGATTATTCAGCAGGCATTCAAAGCCCAGGATGTGCTGAAAGGAGGATGTAGTCACAGGAGAGCAAAATTTGGTTTATAAATTAGGTCAAACCTCTCTTGGAATGGATTAAGATAGATGTGAATGGGTCAATCCAGGGTACGTTAGGGCATGCTGGAGTAGAAGGCCTTCTAAGGGATGTCAATAGTATGTGGAAAAAAGGTTTCTGCGTTAATCAAGGAACAACTTCTAATGTTTTGGCTGAGTTGTAGGGTATGCTATATGGACTTGAGTTGACATGGAAGGAAGGATATAAGAAGGTGATCCTGGAGTCTGATTCACTAACAAGGATAAATTTGGTGCAGGAAGGAACATAAGGCTGTCCATACTTTAATATCATCTATAAGATAAGATAGCGGATGAACAGAGGCTGGGAATGCAGCTTGAAACACATATCGAGGGAAGGAAATATCAGAGCTGATTACCTAGCAAAATGGAGCCACCAATAGAGGTTTGGCCTACGGCCTACTTATCCTAAATGAACCACCAAATTTTTTGAGGACATGTTTAAGTGATGTGAGAGGGGTCTCAACCCCGAGGTTAGTTAGCTTGTAGTGGACCTTTGGCCCTCTAATATACCAAAAACAAAAAAGAATAGATTCATTTTCCTTAATAAAATTTGTCCCAACAATGTTATCACTAGATATGTGACAATTTATTCCAGAAATTACAAATCCAAACTAGAATTTTCTTGCAATACAATAAATAAACTCCCCCTAAGATGATTTGAAAATTTTCTATTTTGATTAGAGAAGAAGAAGAATGAAAAGTAAAGTAAGGTAAACTAAAGTAGTTTTCGAATGTCTAAATTCCCTTATTTACAATATTCAAACACCCTTAAATGAATTGGCATGTCTTTAGAAACCATTCCTAAACAAATAGACATCTTTCAATGAATGGACACTTCAAGTCTTAAGGCCCAAGTGCACAAGTGCCAATCTTTTGACTGCTATAGTAACCTAAAAGTCTAACGAGACAAATGTAAGTGAAATTTTGGAGTTTCTTTCCATAATTTCCCATCATCCAAATTTATTTGATTTGGTGTGTAAACTTATATAAACCTTTTCATTTTTCACAAATTTTTCAATATGGGATCAGCACTTACTATATCCAACAATCCTCTACCTAGTAATGAATTAGAATCAAAACAAATTAAGATTTATGCACAGAATAGGTGTCTTTTGCCTTAATTTATTATTGGTATAATTATTTCAAAATTTTGTTGACATTGATGCTAATAATAAATTTTAAACCACAATTGTTATATAACAAGATTAGAAATAGTTATAAACATAAATCCTACCTATTTCTACATTCTCTGTGAACTTTAGCATTGTATTTTGGCGCCTTATGGTAACTCCTGATTCATGCACACTGACAGAAGTCTATTTCTAGATTTTTGATAGAAGCAGCGCCACCTCTTGCTTTTATATAGGTGAATTCTCCTTTGAACTCTTATGTTTTTGTGACGCCCCCACTTCTCCCAAGGGCGAACCCAAGGGTATCCGCAGGACGCCTGCCCAGCTCTCGCCAGGACTCGATACAAATTCAATTCAAACTTAAAATAACTAGTCGATACTAGAAGTCAAAGATAAGAGAAAGGTCAATTCCCTACTAAACGTTCAAGTCGTACATCAAAAACTACCAAAAATACCTTACATTCCCAAAATATACAGATCCCAAAAGTTGTCTAAACAAATACATTCAAAATTATAATCAAATGAGCCATCAAGTAAGCTTCTCCAAATTCCTCCCATTTCAGTTCCTGTTGAGGAAAACAAATCTAACGGGGTGAGCGAATGCTCGTGAGGCCAAGAAAATCATGCAAGCAGGTAATTCAAGTAGCAATAAAGCTGGTATGAGAGGTAAAGCTATAACATTCAAGTAGTTCCTGAATATTCACAAAACACATTCATGAAGGATACGGGAGCTCTTAGGAGCTCATTTCCGCTTGCTTTGCCAAATTTCAATCTAATAGTCCGTAGAACTTTACTTATTCCATTTATGAGTCTGAGTCGAATGAGAGGTACCTCCCACTCCAATCGGTGTGGTACATACTATCGCTCAGTGATCGATTGTACGTTTATGGTTCTGAGTCGAATGAGAGGTACCACTCACCCGAATCGGTGTGGTACATACTATCGCTCAGTGGTCGATGAGACATCGCTCCAATCGACTTATGCTTTGCTTATAGTTTTGGGTCGAATGAGAGGTACCTCCCATCCAAATTGGTGTGGTACATACTATCGCCCAGTAGTCGATGAGACATCGCTCCAATCGACTTAGAAAGGTTTATGGTTCTGAGACGACATGAGAGGTACCTTCCACCCGGATCGGTGTGGTACATACTATTCACTCAGAGCTCACGAGTTAAACATATTCATGTACAATTACCAATCATTGTTTATGGTTCTGAGTCGACATGAGAGGTACCTCCCACCCGAATTGGTGTGGTACATGCTATCGCTCAGGGAACCGATTTTAGCACTGAGACGGTATGAGAGGCACCTCCTACCCGAATCGGTGTGGTACATGCTTCCGCTCAGAACTTACGAGTTAAACGTGTTCATGTTATTCAACCATTTGATACATCCAAGCATTTAATATATTTCAGCATTTCAAGCATGAGTTATTCATTTCAAATGAGAACGAGTACGATAAAGTACACACTCGGCTCGCCAAGTTTACGTATCATGTATAATACTTGTACAACTAATATCTCAATTACATAAGCATTTAACACATACTTGACACTCACCAAGTAGACAAGAAGAGATAGCACTCGAAGTTCAAGTGTCCACCGTGGGATCCTCTTGAAGTTCCCCTTATGTGCCTGAGCAATTAACAATGATTTATCACTCAAAAATTCCCAAATATTGAGAAGATTGTACTTAGTGCACAATCTAAGAAAATCCCATAAAAAACGAACCCCTATCACTCGTAAATCGAGGTTCAAAGACGAGGTTTCAAAACACAAGAGTAATCGAGTTTTCGTCTTTGAAATCAAGTATAAAACGTTCAAGTAATATCGAAGGAATAGGGAGAATTTGAAAAACTCCATTTCCTTGAAATTCGGAAAATTTCAGTTTTGATACGATATTTTGAAAAATCGTATCTCACATTCCACATGTCAAAAATTGGAAAACTTGGTACTGTTGGAAACTTCTTTCAAGCTACTAAAAGTTCCTAGAATACACTTTTCTAAGATTCCAAATGAAAAACATTCAAAAATAAGCTCGAAGTCGCTGTTTTGGTTCATAAGGTAGATTTAAGTTGGTTTTTGGCCAACTTTGAAAATTCGGCAAAATTCACTCGATTGGAACTAGCTTTTGAAATTTGGAAATATTTTAGATTCGTAATCCAAGTTTACAAAAAAACAAGCGGAATAAGAAACGGAGTTTTGAGTACCAAGATACGGTCGCTCAAAGTTGGAGGAAAAACGAAACTGTTAAGCTAGTTTCCAGATTTGAGTTCCAAACTTTGGGACTTTAGTTTGACAGTAAAATAGACTCGGAACGGTACCAAATTTGGTATGAATATACTTCCATATAAGAGTCACTCCCTTGCCAAATTTCATAGAAAAATATGAACGGGAAGTCGGTTAACAAAACCGTTGAAATCGCAAGAAGTTCTAAGGCTAAGCTGCCTTTGAGCTTCCGGTTTGCCGTTTTCCAAACATTTGGCCAAGAAACGACTCAAACATGATTCATTCCAGTAGGTAATGTCTAAAATATGTCCAAGGTACATTTGATAGGTGATTTACACCAAGAAATTTCGGATAACAAGTCCCAAATCATTGCTAGTTCAAATCTGTCCAAATGTAAGGTATTCCTTCACCAGACCAGATTCGAGTTTTGATCATAAATCACTCAATTCAACTCGGAATTAAGCGTAGTTGGTGGTGTTAGAAAATAGGCTCATAAGGCTACATTTTCTCAGAAGAAACCATTTTTAAAATCAGTCCATAACCAGCTCGTTCGTGAGCATTAACTTGCAGCTCATGAGCTGCCTTCCAGCAAGCAACGAAACAGGACAGTGGATTTCAAATAAATGGTTTGGCTAGCTCAAGTAGAACCAGGACATAAATTTTATACCAACGGAAAGCTAGGAATGTCTAGTTTCCAGTGCCACAAACGGTACTCAATTCTGACATCGGAGCAACAAGTTATGGCCGAAACAAGAAGACTGCCTGGGCAGTGACGGGATTCAAATTCCAGATTTTCAAGCTTTCGAATTTCCGACATTTGGGTGATCAAATCATGTTATTTTTCAATGAAACTTTTTACACAACCAATATAACATGTAAACAACATCAACAATCCATTAGAACCTCAAAATTTGGCATTAAAGTGCTTGAACAAGGCAGGGGCAAAATGGTCACTTTTGGTCATTGCACCATTTTGGAGTTTCTAACAATAACCCAACATTATACCACTAATTTAAGCACTAAACCAACATAATTATCATCATCAACCACCAAATCAGTTCATCAACCAAAGTGGGAGTTCATAGAGCCCACACACCAAAATCCAACATAAATAAAGCTACCCACTTACATGCATGAGCTTATATGTGCAATAGAACTTCCATAAATCAAGATTTTAAGGCTGGATCGTCACTTACTTCACTAGATGTTCAAGGCAGAAATTTTCGGCCTTCTTGAGCCAAAGAAAAACCGTGAGAGCAGCCTCCTTTCCTAGCTCAAAGTGCTCTCCAAGTGATTAGTTAAGTGTAGTTAAATTTTGGTGTGATTTGGATAAGATTTGGTGAAGAAATGATGAAGGAAAATTGATGAAGCAAGTTTGGTTCTTGCTCTTTGAGATGCACGGCTGAAATGGAGGGAAAAGAAGAGATGTTGCACACCACTTTAGTTGAGGAATTGAAGGGTTTTGATCTAGTGTGATGCACCCATGAGGAGCTCAATAATGTGTGGCCCAAAATGCTCCAAAAGTCAACTAAGAATAGTGCGCGTATACGCGCGCTTCGTGCTCAATTTCGAGTTCGTTTCACTAGTGCCCTAAACCTCTAATGTACTTTCATTTACACTAATATTATTCATTCTTAATAGTCTAAACTAATAGTCTAAAATTCCTCAATTAATCGCGCGCGTAAAAACGCGCATTTCCAAATTAAGCGCGATAACGCAAGACCTCCAAGAAATTTTTATAACAATTGTACTAATGACTATCACTTGAGTATTTAAACATAAAATTACCTATTTTAAGACCATTGTACAAGTCTCCAATTTTTCAAACTTATTGTACCCTCGATCGATTAAAATTTCCAAACATCTTTTCACTATTTTCACTAAACGAGCTTCCAAAAATTAATTTTTGAAACAAGTCACTTTAAAAATATAATGAAACTATAATTCCATGTATTTAGGTCTAATAAGGATAGAAAATAATATTCGGGGCCATTGGCCAAATAAATAATTAAATAAGCTCGTAACAGGAGTTTAAAATAGGTAAATTTGTGAGTTCTTACATGAGTCAAGTATTAAACGTGCACTCGTTGTTCCAAACTAAACGAATTTTTTGAAAAGTGAATTTTCCAACAAAACACTTTAAAATATAAAAGAGACGTTGTTCCATCTAAATGGATTTAAAATGGTCGAAATAAATAATTCGGAGAAAATGAGTGAATAATTATTTAAATAACCCGGTAATATTCTATAAAAATAAGAAAATTTTCGGGTCCTCACAGTTTTGACTTCCTTGTTCTTATACCAAATATATTTACTTCATTAAGATCAATAATTATTCAACCTCATTTCTTAAGCACTTATTTGGTTACTAGCACTTTCTAACAGTTAAATCATAATTTGTTCTCACCTATTAAACCTTTAGAATTGCAAAGCAATAGGAAAAGTTATCTTGTATTACTGTTGACAAATTATGAATGGTTTTAGACCCATGGCACTCGTGATGCTTTTGATCATAACTCTTGAGAGTCCTTTAGTTAAAGGATTAGCAAGATTATTACCAGATTTTATGTAGACAACTATTATGATTCCATTAGAAATTAACTGCCTTACGTACTCGTGTTTTAAAGCATTATGTTTAAATTCACCATTATAAATTTTGCTGAACACCCAGGACATAATTACTTCATTATCACAATGCAAACAGATGGTTGGTATTGGTTGTGGGTACAACTCTATATCTAGCAATGAGTTTCTTAGTTAGTCTGCCTCTTAGTGTACTTGTAGACACCAAAAATTTCAGTTTTATTCTTATTTCATTTTTTTTGTCTATTTATTCATTTTTATTTTATTTCTATTTTTATTTTATGTTTATTTATCACTTTTTCTAAAGAAAATCATTTCAATTCATTTTTTTAGAAAATTAGAAAGAAATCAAGAAAGAAAAGAAAAAGGAAAAAAAGAAAAGCCAGAAAATCAAAATCAGGTTTTGTAAAAAAAAAAAAAAAAAATTCCCACGAGCAGACGCACCATCCGTCTCCATGGCTTCGTAACTAGAAGCCATGGATGAACAGTATGAAAAATGCAGCTGCCATTTTCCATCCCATTTCCACTCATTTTTTTTGCCCTTTCTTTCCCTCCCAGCCCTCCAATACTTTTACCCCCTCACCCCCATGATCTTTAGCCAGAATTCTCTAGAATAAAAGCCATCTAATGGCTCAAAATTCCTAAAGAAACCCAGCTTATCTGCAGTGTTCTTCTTAGGGTTTTTAGGGAGGGGGGTTTGTTCCATATAAAAGGCTTCAAACGCAGCCTTAGAAAAAAAAAAAAAAGTGGGAGAGGCGGTGGAGAAAGAGGAAACAAAGAGAGGAAAAAGAAGAAAAAGAAGAGCAGAAAAATTTCCAGGAAAAGCTTCGAACCAAGACTGGCGATTCAGCCCCTTTCTTCACCATATTCCGAACTCATTAGGGCTTATATTGGGAAGATCTTTTTTGCAGGGTAATCTATGTCTGTTAGGGAGGAAATTTTGTGTTGAAGGTTTTCAAAGAAAATCATTACAACATCTTCAAATCAAAGCTCAAACCTATAGTGTCCACGAACCTTGAGCTCTTGCACAATGGACAAAATTTTGTTTTGTCTAGAATTTGCACGTCTTGTCTGGGAATTTTCGCGCTTGTTTCGGCCTCAGAAGCAGTAAAGGTAACCTTTTTTTTAACCTTCTTCCATTCATGTTTGCTCAAACTGGCTCTGGACATATCAAGATTTTGATGTCGCATCTGTTCTTATTGTCTTCTCTTTTCCTCTTTATTCTATGGCTTTTTCTTCCCTTTTTGTACAAGTTGTTAGCTCAAATCTTTGCTTCATACCCTTGTGTTCGGATCTTGTTTTATTAAAGCTCATGAGACATTGTGTGTAGAGATCATCCCACACCTCTTTCAGTTGATGATGAACCCATTTTTTAGAAATTTGCATTCTGATCCCTTAATTTTTGCCTAATTGTACTGTGGCCCAAAATCTTGAAAAACTGAATCAATTTTGCCCATTTTAAGTTTTAATCCTCTTTTGCATATTTTAAGTGGGTTTTGGGCAGAATAATTCTGGATTTTAGGACATAATTAGGGTTTAATAATTTTTAGTTGATTTATTATTGTCGCGCCCCACTTTTTTTTGGAAAAAAAATAAAATGATTGTTTTTGTGATTTTATTGGTTTGGAAAAAGTGAATTTTTTTTTGATAAAAATAAAAATGGGTCTAAATGGGACTTTTGAAAATGCGACGATTTGACCCAAGAAAAATAGTTCAAAAAGGGTTTTTTATATGAAAAATGGAGTCGCCACTTGGTATAGAGTTAGGGTGTACCAAGTCACCCAAAAAGTGAATTTTTTAAGGAAAAAAGTAAGAAACCCTTTTGAACGACTCCTAGTCTACGCAAACAAAGAAAAAGGTTCGGGAGTCACATTTGACGAAGGGGAAGGCAAGGATAAAAATCCAAGGCACCCCTTCGACCTAGCCAAGGCTAGTTGCGTGATTTAACCCTTATTTTCCTAATTTTTCTACCCAAAGTATGTATTTGCAAATTGGATATGACTAATGGATGAGAAATGCAGTCTTAAAGTCTAGAAATGTCTCTGATGAGGCTTTTGATCCCATTCACATGAATTGTGAAGGTCAATAAGGAAAGACCTCATAGAAAATCATGAATGATGCAAATGAGGACTCAAATGAGAGTGTAAGTGTGCAAAGTGTAGAAAAAAGGTGCATGTGTGCAATTTGAAAGTGTTTGTGTGCAAATGAATAAATATATAAATGCTCGTGTGCAAGTGAATGAAAATAGTAAATATATAAGTAAAATAGGTGCAATGTGTGAAGTGAAAAGTAAAGAAAGTGAATAAGTGTGTGAATATGATATGTGGATTTAAAATATATAATTAGTGAGGAAAATAGTGAGAAAATGATATGAAAATGCATGAACTTAGAGGAATGCATCAGGTCGGGTATGGGAATGACCCCCTAGCTTTGTGATTTTAATTTTCCCTTTGATTAGAAGGAAAAACTAGCGTGCTAAGGCTATTTTGAAGCCACACTCGCTCGTTTCCCTTACCCAAGGGGGTTTTCACTCAAATGAACCCTAACTAGCATGAGATGCAAGTCCTAAAGTGAAGGGGAAGGGGTTTGAGGAACATACCAAATGATAAACTAAGGAAAATGCGTGATATGTGGTGAACAAGCAAATGATATACTAGCGAGGAAAATTCCTAAGGGTCTAGCGTTGGACTAGCCCATTCTATGAATTCCGACTAGCGTTGGACTAGTGGAAACGATAAAAGAAGCCACAACTAGCGTTGGACTAGTGTGGTGACGTGCATTCACCCATTCCATTCATCCACACTATAAAAAGCGAGTAGACATGCGAATCACTTATAAACACGTAGCACATAACACTTAGCATGCTTGACTAGATGCAAGGACCTAATAAAGCGATTAAACACTTAACACGTAGGCATGCAACCAAACTAATGAACCTATTACATTCACTAACTAAAACAAAAGGGGAAAGGGAAAATGGACCAAATTGCTCGCCACAGCCCTATCTATTACAAGCCAAGAGGTGTACGCATACCCCATAAAAGAAAAAACTTAATAAAGCAAAAGTAAATAAAGGAATGAAAGGAATTAAGGCAATGCAAAGAAAACGAAGTAGACATGCAATTCACTTAGCACATTGGATCACATAGGAGAGAGGAAAAAAAAAAATAAAAGAAATTATACCTCCCCCTTTTGTGGTGCTAATAAAGGATAAATGGCTTCAAAACAATAAAAGGGGTCAAGGCATCAATTTAAAAGTAAAGTATAAGCAAGATCGCCAAAATTCACCCAATTGCAACTCAAGTGAAAACACATAGTGCATGATTACTAAGAAAGTGGAATTATTGGTCAAATTTATAGAATAGAAAATTACCAAGGACCCAATTGCAAATATTTAATCAATCAACCAAACCCAATTGATACATTTTGGGAACCTCAAAGGTCAAATAGCAAAGAAAAAATCAAGCAATGGATCTAATTGTAACTATCCTAGGACCTAATTGCAAGAAATTGGAATGTAATTGGGCCACAATGCAACCAAAGGAGACTTGAGGGGTTGGAATGCAATTTTTAGAAAATTATTTCATGCAAATTCATGCAAGCTACGTGAAACATGCATTCTGCAACAAGAATTTCTGCTGAAAGCTTCCTGCAACTAAAAAACGCAACCTTTACTTCCATTTTTTCATGCAGGTTTCAACATTAACCACCACTTTGATCAAAGCTTCTCAACCAACGTAGCCAGGAACTTAATCTAAGCAGCATGACACACAAATTCAACTTCCAAACAAACCAAAACACATAAAAATCACTCAAACACTGGAGAGCTTTATGTAAAAGGTGCGGCAATTTCTGGTTTCAAATGAAGATTTCAGGAGCTCTTTCATCACAACTTCTCATCTAATCTTCAAAGAAACTTGAACTACACAGCAAAACACATATATTTCATATCCTAACCAGCCCAACTTATAAGGAAATCATGCAAGTTCTATGCAAGGTAGTAAGAAACAAGCTTCTGCAAAATCCTGCTGCAATCCTTTGCAGCTTCAAACCATGCGTATTTCATTCCAAAAAAATGCACAAAGTTCATTTGTTTACCAGCCCAACTCATAGGAATCCCAAATCAACAACTTTAGGTCAAGGCTGGAATTACTATCTAACAAAAACAGCAAAGTTTGGAACCGCAATGGAAGAAAATAGCAAGACACAACCGTAAATTTCTGGTGCAGCAAAAAATGAATATGCATTTTCCAGCAGGTAGTTGGTCTTAAATCCGAATTTACCTCGGTTGAATCATTGTGCTAAGTACTCAAAACTAACATGCAAGGCTACTTAATGAAATTACTATCATAACTAGTTCAAATCAAGTTCGGTCAGCAACTATAATCATCCACAATTCCAGAAATTCTGTTCACCACCCTCGGATGAACTTGCATGTAGCAGTTTTCTGTTTCATATTTTTTTCCTTGCTTAGCCGAACTAATGAACTTCATGCAAAGCTTAATCACCTACTTCTTAGCTAGTTAATCACATTTATAAGCTCAGCCTGCCTCAGGGGAACGAAATTAAAATTGCATTTCCATTTCAGCTTCTCGGCAAAGCTGGAAAATTAGTTTAGCAGTCTAATACTTCCAATAAAAAAAAAATCCAGCCATGCAACCGAAATTCTGCCCATAACGTTCACATGCAGTACCAAATAAAGAACTATTTAGCAGGTTGAGTTCAAAATTAAGCTCAGATCATCACAACTAGCAACTTAAAAAAACCGAAACTTCCAGCTCAAGCTCTCGGCAGCTTCACTTCCTTCTCAAACAGATTTTTCTGTGACTTAAACTATCATCTAGCCACACAATCTCACATGCATGCTTATAAACAACTTCATCAAGCCATAATCAACTAGCTTAAGTCCAGAAATTACCTCAGCTTAAGGCTCAAATCACGCAACTAGCAGCTGCAAAAATCCTCTACTCTCGGCTGTCCAGAATTTCAGTCCGCAGCTCTCCTCCTCCCTTGCTCTAGCTTGCGACCAGTATGAAGACAATATGGCTCCCAATCTCTTTCTAGTTTACAGACGAAAGGAAATGGATGAAAAGCTCACACGGACAGCAGCTGCAATTTTTCCTCTCGGCAGCTCACGCACGCGAGGATGGTTAGTCTGAATTCAGTGGTTGCAGCTGTAATGATTGTGACTGAATTGATCACGGCTAGTTGAGGGTGAAAAATGGAATGGCAGCTCCCTCTCCCTCGCTTGACTTCCTCGGACAGAACAGAAATACAGCTCGCGGCTCGCTCTCTCTTCACCTTTCTCCTGCTCAATCCGAGGAGTTCTCCCTCTCTTGCTCTCGTCGATGATCACGAGGTGGAGAATGGAGATGGAGTGTTTGTGGTTGAGGCTGAGGTAGTGGAGTGATTCGCGGTAGTGGAGGTTTAGTGTTGAAGTCGAGATGAAAGTGAAATGAAATGTGATCCGGCAGAAAAATGGAATTGTGATGATTTTTCTTTTTTTTTCTTTTCTCTTTTCTCAACTTAATAATTTAACAAAAATAATAGTAAAACTAAATAATAATAAAAACAACAATTTTAATTACAAACACATCAAAATAAACAAACTAAAAATAACAAAATTACCATTTTCGATCTTTTCTTTCATTTTTCATCATTTTTCATCATTTTTTTTCTTCTTTTCTTTTTTTTTCAAAATAAATTAACAAAAATAAACCAAAATGCCAAAAATTAAATTTGAACGTATTTTTGTGAACAATTTTCCTTTTTTTCTCTTTTTTCATGATTTTTCTACGCTAAAACTTAAAAATAAAAATAAAAATAAAAACTAGAAACTAAAAAAAACTAAAAGCAACCACGACAAATGAGAATAAAAAGTAAAAGAAATTACACCAAAAATTTGGTGTCTACAGTTTGCCCCTCTTTGTCTGAGTTTTGGAAAAACTTGAGACAAAGAAGTAGACACCAAATACTTACCTGCTTTATTCGGTGGCAAACGTCACGAACGGTGGACGTTTTAGAAATAAGGACTGACCCCTTTTGGCAAAACTTTTAAAATGGAATTGACTTAGACAGGAGATTTAAAGTGGGATTGACCCGAACGGAATTTAAAGACGGGACTGGCCCAAACAGGAACTTAAAGCGGGACTGACCCGAACAAGAATTTAAAACCGGACTGGCCCGAACAGAAATTTTAAAACGGGACTGACCCGAACAGGAATTTAAAACGGGACTGACCCGAACAAGAATTTAAAAACGGGACTGGCCCGAACAAGGATTTAAAAACGGGATTGGACTGGCCAACAAGAATTTTAAAATGGGACTGGCCCGGACAAGAATTTAAAACGGGACTGATTTAAAATGTACGTTCCAGTAGCGATGTAAGTGAAATGCTCGCTGGCGGGACTCACCTCATGCTCCAGTGGCTGTAAAAATGAAATGCACGCTAGTGGGACTAACCCATGTTTAGCGGCAACGGAATATGAAATGCACGTTAGTGGGACTGACCCATGTTTAACGGCAATGAGAATGAAACGCGCGCTAGTGGGACTGACCCATGTTTAGCGGCGAAGAAAACAAAATGCACATTAGTGGGACTGACCCATGTTTAACGGCAATGAGAATGAAACGCGCGCTAGTGGGACTGACCCATGTTTAGCGGCGAAGAAAACAAAATGCACACTAGTGGGACTAACCCATGTTTAGTGGCAATGGAACATAAAATGCACGTTAGTGGGACTGACCCATGTTTAACGGCAATGAGAATGAAACGCGCGCTAGTGGGACTGACCCATGTTTAGCGGCAAAGAAAACAAAATGCACACTAGTGGGACTAACCCATGTTTAGTGGCAAAATACAAGAAATGCACGTTAGTGGGACTGACCCATGTTTAACGGCAATGAGAAAGAAACGCGCGCTAGTGGGACTGACCCATGTTTAGCGGCAAAGAAAACAAAATGCACACTAGTGGGACTAACCCATGTTTAGTGGCAATGGAACATAAAATGCACGTTAGTGGGACTGACCCATGTTTAACGGCAATGAGAATGAAACGCGCGCTAGTGGGACTGACCCATGTTTAGCGGCGAAGAAAACAAAATGCACACTAGTGGGACTAACCCATGTTTAGTGGCAAAGTACGAGAAATGTAAGACGGGATACTCCGTATACTCACCTAAAAACCAACCAAATTTTTGCCCCAGTAGGAATTAGGTTTTGCCTTTGAACCAATAGTTGATTCTGCTTTGCCATGTTGTTGCACCATTTGATCAAACTGGCTTGCGACGTATTTCAGTACACCTTTACTCATTTGGAGAACACCTTTTGATACCGACTTCAGTGCGAGGTGTAATTGCTTGTATCCATGCATGGAACTTTTCTGCAAAAGAGAAAATACAAAGAAATTGTCCTCATCATTTGATCCGTTCGCCTTTGAGGATCGTGTAAACATGAGTTTTTCTCCTTTTCCTTCCATTTTCGCCAATTTTGGCTGCGGCATCTGATTGAGTTAGATTTCTCATTCCAAAACTTTTCCGAATTCTCAAACTGACCAGGCATGTGTTTTGCCATACTGTGAAGGCTGCGTGGCTGGCTTTGCTGAATCTCAACCGTTTCCAAAGGACGACTGAATCCAAGCATTCCTTTGAAATAAACTCCGGGGATTGTTATTTACCAAAATTCAAGAAGTTAAAATAAAATGAGGTATGCAATAAAAATTCACATGCTATGAAGGGATGAATATGCACGAGAATGCAAAACATAACCATCTGTGCCTACATAATGCCATAAATGCAGGCGCTTTGGAAGAAATGAGTTTCCTAAAAATGTACTTACGAAAGAATATTTAATTTACAAAATGACACAATTTTCGGCCCACAGACGTCACGTTTAATCCCCTGGATATCTTTGTTCTGGAATTCAACACTGGCAGAAGTATTCCAAATGAAGGGAGATCCAAACGAACCAAGTCACCAGCTATTCCTCTTCGTGCTTACAAAACTCACCTTGGCGCCCTTTTGGGTTTTCACCAAGGTTGCCCCCACCCCTTTTCTTTTGTTTTTGTTTTTGTTTTTGTTTTTCTCTCTTTTTTTTTTCTTTTCTTTTTTTTCGAGGTGCCCTTTCGGGTTTTCACCTAAGGAACAATGGAAAAAACTCAACCATAATCGACTCAGGAGTATGAACTGAAGATTGCTGACATCAGTAAAATGCGCTTCCCTGGTAAGATTAGGCGAAGGCATTATGGACATCACTTGCCAGCTGATTAGCAAATTTCCCAATAGAAATGCAGCAAGTGACGAAAGCCAGGACTTTGGGCTTTTGAAATGAAGTCAGGTGGGGTGTTTGAAAAAAGTTGAGGCTTGAAAGCAAATTTTGATGAGAGGGGTGTGAAATAGCCTGAGATTGCATCATTTTGAAATTATTTCCAATTTTGAACGAAACTGAGGAAAATTTTGCCCCAGTTTGATTGGATTTTTTCGTTGCATTTTCTTCATTGCATTCTTCTTACTTTTGCATTTTTCTAAAAACTAAATTTGCCCCTGTGTGGGGTTCTTTTTTCTTCCTTTTCATCTCTCTTTCAAAGATAAATTTGCCCCAGTGTGGGGTCTTTCTTTCCTTTCTGATCATTTTCAAAATGAATTTGCCCCAGTGTGGGGTTTGCAGTTCTCAGGGGTTGCCAAACGAAAATTATTGTTCTGATAGCTCAAAGGGGATGACTAGGGATGAAATGTTTTGATTGGAAAGGAAGATGGCCTGACTTGTGCCTCGACCCTTGCGCGATTTCCAAAAAGAAATTTGCATAATCAAATAAAGAACATCTTACACATGTCCGAGTTGATAGGTTGAGGGAATGTCTGTCCATCCATTTCTCCTTTGAACACCCAATAAGCCTTGTTAATTTGAAGCAAATTTGCCTTCGACTTCGTCTTTCATCGCTTTAGCACTTTGTTCCCTTTTCAGAAGATCGGTGGCGGACATAGGTCATGCTTATGACATTCAGCTGTTTTTCATCAATCATTGGTAACCCTACTCTGACCAATCAGCTTCGAGCTTGGCAGGGGAGGAATTTTTATCAATGAAGGGATCTTGGCCTTTTCCATGAAGGTTTTTCCAAGGGATGGATTTTCAATGGAGGGATTTCAATGAAGCAAGCTTTATAAGGGATTTCTGTATGAAGGGATTTTCAATGAAGGTTTTTCAAGGAAGGGAGTTTTAATGCAGGGATTTTTAAATGAAGGGATTTTCAATGTGCGGCTTCATCGAATTCCAGAACAGTGATATTCAGAGGGTCAAATAATTTCAACTTTGGCCATCTTAAAAGAATTTAAAAGAATCAAGACGATAATCAAATCAAGCAAATTATGCATTTCATGCAACTCCAAATCAAAGTGGAAACAAGATAACTCAATTGCAAAAGATGCTTTCATTAAACTATTCACATATGCAAAAAACAGCTTTTGTGAAATTTAGTAAATAACAACCCCTAGATTTACCAAAATTTCCCTCGAGAGGGAAAATACTCGGCCAACCATAATTACAACGTGCCTTCAAGATTCTCAGATTTCGTCACTGGAGGTGGATGCCTCTAAAGTGTCTTCATGTTTGGGAAAGGGGTTTGTGCTTACACTTGGTCCTTGTCCACCCTTTCCTCTTAGCACTATTTCTCCAGCCTCGATCATGTCTTGGATCTGGTGCCTAAGTACTTTGCAATTGGCGGTTGAATGGCCAGGTGCTTCTGAATGATAAGCGCAAGTGTACTGTGGATTGTATCCGCCAGGGATGCCATGAGGGTAAGGCGGAGGGGGAATGACGTCGATTTTACCAGCGGCTTTTAATTGTTCATACAATTGGTCCAGAGGCCTGCCAAGATTAGTAAAAATGCGATGGCGATTTTGCCTTTGAGGTTCAGTGGGTTGAGGGTAGTTGTAGGTGAGTCCATTTGGTGGAGGAAGTTGTTGATTGTAAGGGGGTCGGGGTCGTATTTGTTGAAAATTAGGTTGAGTTATTTGAAAAGGGACTACAGGTGGATTAGGATAGCTTGGGCGAGGTCGAGGGTGGTGGATATTGGCGTGATAAACAGGATGAGAGTTTGGATAATGAGGGTAAGGGTTGGAGTAGGTAGGGTATCGTCGAAATCTGGGTTTTGGGGTAGGGTTTTGATCCCAAACAAAAGCAGTTTCTCCCTCTTGCTTTTTGAATTGTTGCTTCTTCCCATTACTACTTTGGCTTTGCAAAACTTCCACTTGAGTTTTCAGGGCAGACACATTAACAATCTTTCCAGCCTTCACGAAGTCATCATATTCTTCCAGTTTATTGACAATAGCAGCAAATGAGCATCCAGTCATGCGGAAAATTTCTTCAAAGTGCGGCGGATCATGTGCCTTAATGAAAGTGCGAATGATTTCGTCTTCAGTCATCGGTGGCTCGACTTTTGCAGCTATCTTCCTCCACCTCTTGGCATAAGTCTTGTGATCCTCGGAGGGTTTTCTTTTCGTTCCTTCCAATGTGGTTCGCGTCGGAGCCAACTCGCAATTATACTCGTACTGCCTTACAAAAGCGTTGGACAAGTCAAACCAGGTCTTCGCTTCTTCGGGTTTCAGCTTGGAATACCAGTCGAGTGCATCCCCCTCCAGACTTTCTGGGAATAGCCTCAAAGGCAGATTTTCATCATCTGTTGGCCTACCCAACTTGTTGGCGAACAATCTGAGGTGTGTCTTGGGATTGCCCGTGCCATCGTATTTATTAAACTTCGGAGTTTTGAACCCCTCAGGTAACTGCACATTCGGGAAAAGGCAAAGCTCGTCGTAATCCAGAACTCCTTGCTTGTTTAACCCTTGACTTTTCTTCATAAATTCATCAAAGCGGTCAAGGCGCTTAAGCAGCTTCACATCAACGGGAGCAGAAGATTCCCCCATTTCTGGTTTGGTTTGAATAATATGGTCTGGTAGGAATGGCTCAGCGGCAGTGTGATAAAAAGTATGAGGCTCGGGGGGTATGTTTGAAGTGGTTTGGGGTTGTGGGCCTTGCATGTGAGTAGGAAAAAATGAAGGATTAGGAGGGTAAGTGTATGGCAGATTTATGGTGGGATAGGTGAAAGTTCCTTCGGGTGGAATAATAAAGGGTGGAGTAAAAGTGGTTCGGGTCGTGGGCATGACCAATGATTCTGGCCCCGATTGACTGATGAGTACAGACTCGGGTCGAACTCCGCTACTGATGAGCTCATCGATTAATTTCTTTTGGATGGCCATTTCAGATGCCATCTCACCAAACTTCGTGAGCATCTCAGTCAGTTGGACCCCCAAACTTGCAGTCTCAGGTTGAGCTGTAGTAGCAGACCTATCCGACTGTTCCGGTTGTGAACTCATGTTTACACGATTCCTCTGGGCTTGACTGCGGGATCGCGTTATGATGGGGCTTCGACGAGAAGCTATGTTTAAAATTACCTGAAAATTTTGAAAGATTGCCTTTAGATTTAGCCGTCGCTTAATTATTCCAAAGAAAATAAAGAAAAGGAAAAGAAAAAGGCAAGAGTTAGTAGATATCCAGAAAACTCGGATGCATGTCCTATGGGGGAACCCTTTTATGCCAAGGGTAGGCCTGGCATGAAAATGCAATCCTCCAGAGCAGGCACTATACAATACCTGATGGATCCAATCAGCTTATGGAATGAAAATAATTTTGAAAAATTTGGCCCATTGGAATAAAAAGAGACGTTTGTCAAAATGAGGACCTCGTCCGAAGGGATTGATTACCTTTGATTTGCAAAACGCATGGGTTTGACCTTGACGAACTTCCTATCGAAGAGACCGGAATTCGTTTGACAAAATTTCCTCAGTAAAGCGCGGGTCAAAACCCCAACTGATCAAATGGCTGGATGCAGTGGACGGTTTTCTTAAAACCGACTAGGTTTCCCAATTTGAAATTCGATCTTGAAACCTTAATTGGTCAAATGGGTTGAATGAAATTGATCATTTATTTAAAATCGACCAGATTACCCTAAAAAGGGGAACATGTCAAATGAATTGAATGAAATTTAATTTATCCAAAATTAATCAGATCACCCTAAAAAGGGTAAATTGATCAAATAGATTGAACGAAACTTGATTTATTCAAAATCGGCTCGGTTGCCCTAAAAATGGGTAAATTGGCAAAATGAATGAAATTGAATTAGTGATTTATTCAAAAATTGGTCGAATGACCCTAAAAAGGGTAAACTGGTCAAATGAATTGACGATTTATTCAAAATCGACCGGATGACCCTAAAAAGGGTAGATTGGTCAAATGACCCTAAAAAAGGTAAATTGATCAAATAAATTGACAATTTATTCAAAATCGACCAGGTGACCCTAAAAAGGGTAAGTTGATGATTTACTCAAAATTGACCGGATGACCCTAAAAAGGGTAAATTGGTCAAGTGAATTGACGATTTATTGAATGAATTGGCAAAATGGATTGGTTGAATTGTCCGGCCATTAGTGATTTCAGAAAATTAGTCTATGAGCCTTCTAAAATCAAGATTTGGCCTCCATATTTATCATCTCAACCATGAGGAATCATTTGTGAATTTTCTTCAAATTAATGTCCTTTACGCAAAGGATTTTTACCAATTTTGATAAA
Organism: Coffea eugenioides; assembly: GCF_003713205.1. Lineage (NCBI taxonomy): Eukaryota > Viridiplantae > Streptophyta > Magnoliopsida > Gentianales > Rubiaceae > Coffea > Coffea eugenioides. The sequence goes on along the minus strand of NC_040040.1, from coordinate 32,778,277 downwards.
AATGGCCAAAAGTGATTATTAGATGCTCATATTCCAAGGATCACTTTATGAAAATAATCGGATCCTACCTTACCTTGTGCACTACCCCTTTGGATGGTACAAAATGTAAACGTGCAAGTCTCACTGGATTAAGTATCCGAGACACAAGGTGGCTTATTCCTAAACACGGGATTCCCTATGTGGCATTCCCTTTCTATGGTTTATGCATGATGCCAGTTTATTAAAGCTATGTAAATATGTGACAAACATGAAATGTGAGCTAAAGGACATAAATAATGCAACGGGGGGAAAAGGTCTAAACATGAAATGTATTTACTGAAAAGTAAGTGCAAAGACTGAAACTTAGACATGTGAGCTATCTAGTGGGTGAGTCACTAAAAGAGTGCCAAAGAGGCCTCTTATTGCTAAGGCACATGAATGCAAACCAAGGAAAACAAAAGAATGGTTAGTGCAATTGATAGTACACATAACACATTGGGAGCAATTAAGAAAAGAAATACAATAAAGCAAGTAAAAGGGGTGGAACCCCTTCCCTCGTGCCTAATGTACTTAAAAGAGAGTGAGGCTGACTCTATCCTAGGGAAATACTAACATGGGTGCATGAGGTTGGGGTTCACTAATGCGACTAGACTCGATAAGGCTTAAAAGGTCCCCAAGCCTTCAAACCTAAAGGCGAAGGGTCATCACTCCCAGGGCCTTTGATCGGTGGCTCGAGTGATCCCTTAGGTAGCGCTATGGGCGCAGAGCACACCAGCCGCCTACCCAAGGCAATCGATCCTAATCCTACAAGGCGGTGTGGGAAACGCCCACGAAAATAAAAATAAAATGGGATAAAGCAAGTAAACATGCACGTATGAAGTGTTTCCCTATTTTGAGGGAAGGGGTTGAGAACCACGCGAGGCTCTAAAGGTGACACCCCCCCCAAATGCAATGCAAGCGCGAGATAAACATACATCCAATCAATCATACATACGTGAGTGAGGGGGTAGTTGAATGCGTACGTGAGACAAAAGGTCCTAAAAATGGAAGATGCAACCCTAATATCCAAATGCAATGCATAATAAGGGTAGAAAATGGAAAAGAATGGCTAAATCAAAAGCTTGGACCCACTTAGGTAGTCCCCAGTGGAGTCGCCAACTGTCGCGCCCCACTTTTTTTTTGGAAAAAAAATAAAATGATTGTTTTTGTGATTTTATTGGTTTGGAAAAAGTGAATTTTTTTTTGATAAAAATAAAAATGGGTCTAAATGGGACTTTTGAAAATGCGACGATTTGACCCAAGAAAAATAGTTCAAAAAGGGTTTTTTATATGAAAAATGGAGTCGCCACTTGGTATAGAGTTAGGGTGTACCAAGTCACCCAAAAAGTGAATTTTTTAAGGAAAAAAGTAAGAAACCCTTTTGAACGACTCCTAGTCTACGCAAACAAAGAAAAAGGTTCGGGAGTCACATTTGACGAAGGGGAAGGCAAGGATAAAAATCCAAGGCACCCCTTCGACCTAGCCAAGGCTAGTTGCGTGATTTAACCCTTATTTTCCTAATTTTTCTACCCAAAGTATGTATTTGCAAATTGGATATGACTAATGGATGAGAAATGCAGTCTTAAAGTCTAGAAATGTCTCTGATGAGGCTTTTGATCCCATTCACATGAATTGTGAAGGTCAATAAGGAAAGACCTCATAGAAAATCATGAATGATGCAAATGAGGACTCAAATGAGAGTGTAAGTGTGCAAAGTGTAGAAAAAAGGTGCATGTGTGCAATTTGAAAGTGTTTGTGTGCAAATGAATAAATATATAAATGCTCGTGTGCAAGTGAATGAAAATAGTAAATATATAAGTAAAATAGGTGCAATGTGTGAAGTGAAAAGTAAAGAAAGTGAATAAGTGTGTGAATATGATATGTGGATTTAAAATATATAATTAGTGAGGAAAATAGTGAGAAAATGATATGAAAATGCATGAACTTAGAGGAATGCATCAGGTCGGGTATGGGAATGACCTCTAGTTTTTGCGATTTTAATTTTCCCTTTGATTAGAAGGAAAAACTAGCGTGCTAAGGCTATTTTGAAGCCACACTCGCTCGTTTCCCTTACCCAAGGGGGTTTTCACTCAAATGAACCCTAACTAGCATGAGATGCAAGTCCTAAAGTGAAGGGGAAGGGGTTTGAGGAACATACCAAATGATAAACTAAGGAAAATGCGTGATATGTGGTGAACAAGCAAATGATATACTAGCGAGGAAAATTCCTAAGGGTCTAGCGTTGGACTAGCCCATTCTATGAATTCCGACTAGCGTTGGACTAGTGGAAACGATAAAAGAAGCCACAACTAGCGTTGGACTAGTGTGGTGACGTGCATTCACCCATTCCATTCATCCACACTATAAAAAGCGAGTAGACATGCGAATCACTTATAAACACGTAGCACATAACACTTAGCATGCTTGACTAGATGCAAGGACCTAATAAAGCGATTAAACACTTAACACGTAGGCATGCAACCAAACTAATGAACCTATTACATTCACTAACTAAAACAAAAGGGGAAAGGGAAAATGGACCAAATTGCTCGCCACAGCCCTATCTATTACAAGCCAAGAGGTGTACGCATACCCCATAAAAGAAAAAACTTAATAAAGCAAAAGTAAATAAAGGAATGAAAGGAATTAAGGCAATGCAAAGAAAACGAAGTAGACATGCAATTCACTTAGCACATTGGATCACATAGGAGAGAGGAAAAAAAAAAATAAAAGAAATTATACCTCCCCCTTTTGTGGTGCTAATAAAGGATAAATGGCTTCAAAACAATAAAAGGGGTCAAGGCATCAATTTAAAAGTAAAGTATAAGCAAGATCGCCAAAATTCACCCAATTGCAACTCAAGTGAAAACACATAGTGCATGATTACTAAGAAAGTGGAATTATTGGTCAAATTTATAGAATAGAAAATTACCAAGGACCCAATTGCAAATATTTAATCAATCAACCAAACCCAATTGATACATTTTGGGAACCTCAAAGGTCAAATAGCAAAGAAAAAATCAAGCAATGGATCTAATTGTAACTATCCTAGGACCTAATTGCAAGAAATTGGAATGTAATTGGGCCACAATGCAACCAAAGGAGACTTGAGGGGTTGGAATGCAATTTTTAGAAAATTATTTCATGCAAATTCATGCAAGCTACGTGAAACATGCATTCTGCAACAAGAATTTCTGCTGAAAGCTTCCTGCAACTAAAAAACGCAACCTTTACTTCCATTTTTTCATGCAGGTTTCAACATTAACCACCACTTTGATCAAAGCTTCTCAACCAACGTAGCCAGGAACTTAATCTAAGCAGCATGACACACAAATTCAACTTCCAAACAAACCAAAACACATAAAAATCACTCAAACACTGGAGAGCTTTATGTAAAAGGTGCGGCAATTTCTGGTTTCAAATGAAGATTTCAGGAGCTCTTTCATCACAACTTCTCATCTAATCTTCAAAGAAACTTGAACTACACAGCAAAACACATATATTTCATATCCTAACCAGCCCAACTTATAAGGAAATCATGCAAGTTCTATGCAAGGTAGTAAGAAACAAGCTTCTGCAAAATCCTGCTGCAATCCTTTGCAGCTTCAAACCATGCGTATTTCATTCCAAAAAAATGCACAAAGTTCATTTGTTTACCAGCCCAACTCATAGGAATCCCAAATCAACAACTTTAGGTCAAGGCTGGAATTACTATCTAACAAAAACAGCAAAGTTTGGAACCGCAATGGAAGAAAATAGCAAGACACAACCGTAAATTTCTGGTGCAGCAAAAAATGAATATGCATTTTCCAGCAGGTAGTTGGTCTTAAATCCGAATTTACCTCGGTTGAATCATTGTGCTAAGTACTCAAAACTAACATGCAAGGCTACTTAATGAAATTACTATCATAACTAGTTCAAATCAAGTTCGGTCAGCAACTATAATCATCCACAATTCCAGAAATTCTGTTCACCACCCTCGGATGAACTTGCATGTAGCAGTTTTCTGTTTCATATTTTTTTCCTTGCTTAGCCGAACTAATGAACTTCATGCAAAGCTTAATCACCTACTTCTTAGCTAGTTAATCACATTTATAAGCTCAGCCTGCCTCAGGGGAACGAAATTAAAATTGCATTTCCATTTCAGCTTCTCGGCAAAGCTGGAAAATTAGTTTAGCAGTCTAATACTTCCAATAAAAAAAAAATCCAGCCATGCAACCGAAATTCTGCCCATAACGTTCACATGCAGTACCAAATAAAGAACTATTTAGCAGGTTGAGTTCAAAATTAAGCTCAGATCATCACAACTAGCAACTTAAAAAAACCGAAACTTCCAGCTCAAGCTCTCGGCAGCTTCACTTCCTTCTCAAACAGATTTTTCTGTGACTTAAACTATCATCTAGCCACACAATCTCACATGCATGCTTATAAACAACTTCATCAAGCCATAATCAACTAGCTTAAGTCCAGAAATTACCTCAGCTTAAGGCTCAAATCACGCAACTAGCAGCTGCAAAAATCCTCTACTCTCGGCTGTCCAGAATTTCAGTCCGCAGCTCTCCTCCTCCCTTGCTCTAGCTTGCGACCAGTATGAAGACAATATGGCTCCCAATCTCTTTCTAGTTTACAGACGAAAGGAAATGGATGAAAAGCTCACACGGACAGCAGCTGCAATTTTTCCTCTCGGCAGCTCACGCACGCGAGGATGGTTAGTCTGAATTCAGTGGTTGCAGCTGTAATGATTGTGACTGAATTGATCACGGCTAGTTGAGGGTGAAAAATGGAATGGCAGCTCCCTCTCCCTCGCTTGACTTCCTCGGACAGAACAGAAATACAGCTCGCGGCTCGCTCTCTCTTCACCTTTCTCCTGCTCAATCCGAGGAGTTCTCCCTCTCTTGCTCTCGTCGATGATCACGAGGTGGAGAATGGAGATGGAGTGTTTGTGGTTGAGG
>NC_040040.1:32615490-32772307 GCF_003713205.1 Coffea eugenioides | reverse complement strand
TTTTCGCCAATTTTGGCTGCGGCATCTGATTGAGTTAGATTTCTCATTCCAAAACTTTTCCGAATTCTCAAACTGACCAGGCATGTGTTTTGCCATACTGTGAAGGCTGCGTGGCTGGCTTTGCTGAATCTCAACCGTTTCCAAAGGACGACTGAATCCAAGCATTCCTTTGAAATAAACTCCGGGGATTGTTATTTACCAAAATTCAAGAAGTTAAAATAAAATGAGGTATGCAATAAAAATTCACATGCTATGAAGGGATGAATATGCACGAGAATGCAAAACATAACCATCTGTGCCTACATAATGCCATAAATGCAGGCGCTTTGGAAGAAATGAGTTTCCTAAAAATGTACTTACGAAAGAATATTTAATTTACAAAATGACACAATTTTCGGCCAGGCGCTTTGGAAGAAATGAGTTTCCTAAAAATGTACTTACGAAAGAATATTTAATTTACAAAATGACACAATTTTCGGCCCACAGACGTCACGTTTAATCCCCTGGATATCTTTGTTCTGGAATTCAACACAGGCAGAAGTATTCCAAATGAAGGGAGATCCAAACGAACCAAGTCACTAGCTATTCCTCTTCGTGCTTACAAAACTCACCTTGGCGCCCTTTTGGGTTTTCACCAAGGTTGCCCCCACCCCTTTTCTTTTGTTTTTGTTTTTGTTTTTGTTTTTGTTTTTGTTTTTCTCTCTTTTTTTTTTCCTTTTTTTCTTTCGAGGTGCCCTTTCGGGTTTTCACCTAAGGAACAATGGAAAAAACTCAACCATAATCGACTCAGGAGTATGAACTGAAGATTGCTGACATCAGTAAAATGCGCTTCCCTGGTAAGATTAGGCGAAGGCATTATGGACATCACTTGCCAGCTGATTAGCAAATTTCCCAATAGAAATGCAGCAAGTGACGAAAGCCAGGACTTTGGGCTTTTGAAATGAAGTCAGGTGGGGTGTTTGAAAAAAGTTGAGGCTTGAAAGCAAATTTTGATGAGAGGGGTGTGAAATAGCCTGAGATTGCATCATTTTGAAATTATTTCCAATTTTGAACGAAACTGAGGAAAATTTTGCCCCAGTTTGATTGGATTTTTTTCGTTGCATTTTCTTCATTGCATTCTTCTTACTTTTGCATTTTTTCTAAAAACTAAATTTGCCCCTGTGTGGGGTTCTTTTCCTTTTCGTCTCTTTTCCAAAGATAAATTTGCCCCAGTGTGGGGTCTTTCTTTCCTTTCTGATCATTTTCAAAATGAATTTGCCCCAGTGTGGGGTTTGCAATCCTCAGGGGCTGCCAAACGAAAAAATTATTGTTCTGATAGCTCAAAAGGGACGACTAGGGATGAAATGTTTTGATTGGAAAGGAAAATGGCCTGACTTTTGCCTCGTCTCTTGCTCGATTTCCTAAAAGAAATTTGCATAATCAAATAAAGAACATCTTACACATGTCCGAGTTGATAGGTTGAGGGAATGTCTGTCCATCCATTTCTCCTTTGAACACCCAATAAGCCTTGTCAATTTGAAGCAAATTTGCCTTCGACTTCGTCTTTCATCGCTTTAGCACTTTGTTCCCTTTTCAGAAGATCGGTGGCGGACATAGGTCATGCTTATGACATTCAGCTGTTTTTCATCAATCATTGGTAACCCTACTCTGACCAATCAGCTTCGAGCTTGGCAGGGGAGGAATTTTTATCAATGAAGGGATCTTGGCCTTTTCCATGAAGGTTTTTCCAAGGGATGGATTTTCAATGGAGGGATTTCAATGAAGCAAGTTTTATAAGGGATTTCTGTATGAAGGGATTTTCAATGAAGGTTTTTCAAGGAAGGGAGTTTTAATGCAGGGATTTTTAAATGGAGGGATTTTCAATGTGCGGCTTCATCGAATTCCAGAACAGTGATATTCAGAGGGTCAAATAATTTCAACTTTGGCCATCTTAAAAGAATTTAAAAGAATCAAGACAATAATCAAATCAAGCAAATTATGCATTTCATGCAACTCCAAATCAAAGTGGAAACAAGATAAACTCAATTGCAAAAGATGCTTTCATTAAACTATTCACATATGCAAAAAACAGCTTTTGTGAAATTTAGTAAATAACAACCCCTAGATTTACCAAAATTCCCCTCGAGAGGGAAAATACTCGGCCAACCATAATTACAACGTGCCTTCAAGATTCTCAGATTTCGTCACTGGAGGTGGATGCCTCTAAAGTGTCTTCATGTTTGGGAAAGGGGTTTGTGCTTACACTTGGTCCTTGTCCACCCTTTCCTCTTAGCACTATTTCTCCAGCCTCGATCATGTCTTGGATCTGGTGCCTAAGTACTTTGCAATTGGCGGTTGAATGGCCAGGTGCTTCTGAATGATAAGCGCAAGTGTACTGTGGATTGTATCCGCCAGGGATGCCATGAGGGTAAGGCGGAGGGGGAATGACGTCGATTTTACCAGCGGCTTTTAATTGTTCATACAATTGGTCCAGAGGCCTGCCAAGATTAGTAAAAATGCGATGGCGATTTTGCCTTTGAGGTTCAGTGGGTTGAGGGTAGTTGTAGGTGAGTCCATTTGGTGGAGGAAGTTGTTGATTGTAAGGGGGTCGGGGTCGTATTTGTTGAAAATTAGGTTGAGTTATTTGAAAAGGGACTACAGGTGGATTAGGATAGCTTGGGCGAGGTCGAGGGTGGTGGATATTGGCGTGATAAACAGGATGAGAGTTTGGATAATGAGGGTAAGGGTTGGAGTAGGTAGGGTATCGTCGAAATCTGGGTTTTGGGGTAGGGTTTTGATCCCAAACAAAAGCAGTTTCTCCCTCTTGCTTTTTGAATTGTTGCTTCTTCCCATTACTACTTTGGCTTTGCAAAACTTCCACTTGAGTTTTCAGGGCAGACACATTAACAATCTTTCCAGCCTTCACGAAGTCATCATATTCTTCCAGTTTATTGACAATAGCAGCAAATGAGCATCCAGTCATGCGGAAAATTTCTTCAAAGTGCGGCGGATCATGTGCCTTAATGAAAGTGCGAATGATTTCGTCTTCAGTCATCGGTGGCTCGACTTTTGCAGCTATCTTCCTCCACCTCTTGGCATAAGTCTTGTGATCCTCGGAGGGTTTTCTTTTTGTTCCTTCCAACGTGGTTCGTGTCGGAGCCAACTCGCAGTTATACTCATATTGCCTTACAAAAGCGTTGGACAAATCAAACCAGGTCTTCGCTTCTTCGGGTTTCAGCTTGGAATACCAGTCGAGTGCATCCCCCTCCAGACTTTCTGGGAATAGCCTCAAAGGCAGATTTTCATCATCTGTTGGCCTACCCAACTTGTTGGCGAACAATCTGAGGTGTGTCTTGGGATTGCCCGTGCCATCGTATTTATTAAACTTCGGAGTTTTGAACCCCTCAGGTAACTGCACATTCGGGAAAAGGCAAAGCTCGTCGTAATCCAGAACTCCTTGCTTGTTTAACCCTTGACTTTTCTTCATAAATTCATCAAAGCGGTCAAGGCGCTTAAGCAGCTTCACATCAACGGGAGCAGAAGATTCCCCCATTTCTGCCTTGGTTTGAATAATATGGTCTGGTAGGAATGGCTCAGCGGCAGTGTGATAAAAAGTATGAGGCTCGGGGGGTATGTTTGAAGTGGTTTGGGGTTGTGGGCCTTGCATGTGAGTAGGAAAAAATGAAGGATTAGGAGGGTAAGTGTATGGCAGATTTATGGTGGGATAGGTGAAAGTTCCTTCGGGTGGAATAATAAAGGGTGGAGTAAAAGTGGTTCGGGTCGTGGGCATGACCAATGATTCTGGCCCCGATTGACTGATGAGTACAGACTCGGGTCGAACTCCGCTACTGATGAGCTCATCGATTAATTTCTTTTGGATGGCCATTTCAGATGCCATCTCACCAAACTTCGTGAGCATCTCAGTCAGTTGGACCCCCAAACTTGCAGTCTCAGGTTGAGCTGTAGTAGCAGACCTATCCGACTGTTCCGGTTGTGAACTCATGTTTACACGATTCCTCTGGGCTTGACTGCGGGATCGCGTTATGATGGGGCTTCGACGAGAAGCTATGTTTAAAATTACCTGAAAATTTTGAAAGATTGCCTTTAGATTTAGCCGTCGCTTAATTATTCCAAAGAAAATAAAGAAAAGGAAAAGAAAAAGGCAAGAGTTAGTAGATATCCAGAAAACTCGGATGCATGTCCTATGGGGGAACCCTTTTATGCCAAGGGTAGGCCTGGCATGAAAATGCAATCCTCCAGAGCAGGCACTATACAATACCTGATGGATCCAATCAGCTTATGGAATGAAAATAATTTTGAAAAATTTGGCCCATTGGAATAAAAAGAGACGTTTGTCAAAATGAGGACCTCGTCCGAAGGGATTGATTACCTTTGATTTGCAAAACGCATGGGTTTGACCTTGACGAACTTCCTATCGAAGAGACCGGAATTCGTTTGACAAAATTTCCTCAGTAAAGCGCGGGTCAAAACCCCAACTGATCAAATGGCTGGATGCAGTGGACGGTTTTCTTAAAACCGACTAGGTTTCCCAATTTGAAATTCGATCTTGAAACCTTAATTGGTCAAATGGGTTGAATGAAATTGATCATTTATTTAAAATCGACCAGATTACCCTAAAAAGGGGAACATGTCAAATGAATTGAATGAAATTTAATTTATCCAAAATTAATCAGATCACCCTAAAAAGGGTAAATTGATCAAATAGATTGAACGAAACTTGATTTATTCAAAATCGGCTCGGTTGCCCTAAAAATGGGTAAATTGGCAAAATGAATGAAATTGAATTAGTGATTTATTCAAAAATTGGTCGAATGACCCTAAAAAGGGTAAACTGGTCAAATGAATTGACGATTTATTCAAAATCGACCGGATGACCCTAAAAAGGGTAGATTGGTCAAATGACCCTAAAAAAGGTAAATTGATCAAATAAATTGACAATTTATTCAAAATCGACCAGGTGACCCTAAAAAGGGTAAGTTGATGATTTACTCAAAATTGACCGGATGACCCTAAAAAGGGTAAATTGGTCAAGTGAATTGACGATTTATTGAATGAATTGGCAAAATGGATTGGTTGAATTGTCCGGCCATTAGTGATTTCAGAAAATTAGTCTATGAGCCTTCTAAAATCAAGATTTGGCCTCCATATTTATCATCTCAACCATGAGGAATCATTTGTGAATTTTCTTCAAATTAATGTCCTTTACGCAAAGGATTTTTACCAATTTTGATAAAAATGGCCAAAAGTGATTATTAGATGCTCATATTCCAAGGATCACTTTATGAAAATAATCGGATCCTACCTTACCTTGTGCACTACCCCTTTGGATGGTACAAAATGTAAACGTGCAAGTCTCACTGGATTAAGTATCCGAGACACAAGGTGGCTTATTCCTAAACACGGGATTCCCTATGTGGCATTCCCTTTCTATGGTTTATGCATGATGCCAGTTTATTAAAGCTATGTAAATATGTGACAAACATGAAATGTGAGCTAAAGGACATAAATAATGCAACGGGGGGAAAAGGTCTAAACATGAAATGTATTTACTGAAAAGTAAGTGCAAAGACTGAAACTTAGACATGTGAGCTATCTAGTGGGTGAGTCACTAAAAGAGTGCCAAAGAGGCCTCTTATTGCTAAGGCACATGAATGCAAACCAAGGAAAACAAAAGAATGGTTAGTGCAATTGATAGTACACATAACACATTGGGAGCAATTAAGAAAAGAAATACAATAAAGCAAGTAAAAGGGGTGGAACCCCTTCCCTCGTGCCTAATGTACTTAAAAGAGAGTGAGGCTGACTCTATCCTAGGGAAATACTAACATGGGTGCATGAGGTTGGGGTTCACTAATGCGACTAGACTCGATAAGGCTTAAAAGGTCCCCAAGCCTTCAAACCTAAAGGCGAAGGGTCATCACTCCCAGGGCCTTTGATCGGTGGCTCGAGTGATCCCTTAGGTAGCGCTATGGGCGCAGAGCACACCAGCCGCCTACCCAAGGCAATCGATCCTAATCCTACAAGGCGGTGTGGGAAACGCCCACGAAAATAAAAATAAAATGGGATAAAGCAAGTAAACATGCACGTATGAAGTGTTTCCCTATTTTGAGGGAAGGGGTTGAGAACCACGCGAGGCTCTAAAGGTGACACCCCCCCCAAATGCAATGCAAGCGCGAGATAAACATACATCCAATCAATCATACATACGTGAGTGAGGGGGTAGTTGAATGCGTACGTGAGACAAAAGGTCCTAAAAATGGAAGATGCAACCCTAATATCCAAATGCAATGCATAATAAGGGTAGAAAATGGAAAAGAATGGCTAAATCAAAAGCTTGGACCCACTTAGGTAGTCCCCAGTGGAGTCGCCAACTGTCGCGCCCCACTTTTTTTTTGGAAAAAAAATAAAATGATTGTTTTTGTGATTTTATTGGTTTGGAAAAAGTGAATTTTTTTTTGATAAAAATAAAAATGGGTCTAAATGGGACTTTTGAAAATGCGACGATTTGACCCAAGAAAAATAGTTCAAAAAGGGTTTTTTATATGAAAAATGGAGTCGCCACTTGGTATAGAGTTAGGGTGTACCAAGTCACCCAAAAAGTGAATTTTTTAAGGAAAAAAGTAAGAAACCCTTTTGAACGACTCCTAGTCTACGCAAACAAAGAAAAAGGTTCGGGAGTCACATTTGACGAAGGGGAAGGCAAGGATAAAAATCCAAGGCACCCCTTCGACCTAGCCAAGGCTAGTTGCGTGATTTAACCCTTATTTTCCTAATTTTTCTACCCAAAGTATGTATTTGCAAATTGGATATGACTAATGGATGAGAAATGCAGTCTTAAAGTCTAGAAATGTCTCTGATGAGGCTTTTGATCCCATTCACATGAATTGTGAAGGTCAATAAGGAAAGACCTCATAGAAAATCATGAATGATGCAAATGAGGACTCAAATGAGAGTGTAAGTGTGCAAAGTGTAGAAAAAAGGTGCATGTGTGCAATTTGAAAGTGTTTGTGTGCAAATGAATAAATATATAAATGCTCGTGTGCAAGTGAATGAAAATAGTAAATATATAAGTAAAATAGGTGCAATGTGTGAAGTGAAAAGTAAAGAAAGTGAATAAGTGTGTGAATATGATATGTGGATTTAAAATATATAATTAGTGAGGAAAATAGTGAGAAAATGATATGAAAATGCATGAACTTAGAGGAATGCATCAGGTCGGGTATGGGAATGACCCCCTAGCTTTGTGATTTTAATTTTCCCTTTGATTAGAAGGAAAAACTAGCGTGCTAAGGCTATTTTGAAGCCACACTCGCTCGTTTCCCTTACCCAAGGGGGTTTTCACTCAAATGAACCCTAACTAGCATGAGATGCAAGTCCTAAAGTGAAGGGGAAGGGGTTTGAGGAACATACCAAATGATAAACTAAGGAAAATGCGTGATATGTGGTGAACAAGCAAATGATATACTAGCGAGGAAAATTCCTAAGGGTCTAGCGTTGGACTAGCCCATTCTATGAATTCCGACTAGCGTTGGACTAGTGGAAACGATAAAAGAAGCCACAACTAGCGTTGGACTAGTGTGGTGACGTGCATTCACCCATTCCATTCATCCACACTATAAAAAGCGAGTAGACATGCGAATCACTTATAAACACGTAGCACATAACACTTAGCATGCTTGACTAGATGCAAGGACCTAATAAAGCGATTAAACACTTAACACGTAGGCATGCAACCAAACTAATGAACCTATTACATTCACTAACTAAAACAAAAGGGGAAAGGGAAAATGGACCAAATTGCTCGCCACAGCCCTATCTATTACAAGCCAAGAGGTGTACGCATACCCCATAAAAGAAAAAACTTAATAAAGCAAAAGTAAATAAAGGAATGAAAGGAATTAAGGCAATGCAAAGAAAACGAAGTAGACATGCAATTCACTTAGCACATTGGATCACATAGGAGAGAGGAAAAAAAAAAATAAAAGAAATTATACCTCCCCCTTTTGTGGTGCTAATAAAGGATAAATGGCTTCAAAACAATAAAAGGGGTCAAGGCATCAATTTAAAAGTAAAGTATAAGCAAGATCGCCAAAATTCACCCAATTGCAACTCAAGTGAAAACACATAGTGCATGATTACTAAGAAAGTGGAATTATTGGTCAAATTTATAGAATAGAAAATTACCAAGGACCCAATTGCAAATATTTAATCAATCAACCAAACCCAATTGATACATTTTGGGAACCTCAAAGGTCAAATAGCAAAGAAAAAATCAAGCAATGGATCTAATTGTAACTATCCTAGGACCTAATTGCAAGAAATTGGAATGTAATTGGGCCACAATGCAACCAAAGGAGACTTGAGGGGTTGGAATGCAATTTTTAGAAAATTATTTCATGCAAATTCATGCAAGCTACGTGAAACATGCATTCTGCAACAAGAATTTCTGCTGAAAGCTTCCTGCAACTAAAAAACGCAACCTTTACTTCCATTTTTTCATGCAGGTTTCAACATTAACCACCACTTTGATCAAAGCTTCTCAACCAACGTAGCCAGGAACTTAATCTAAGCAGCATGACACACAAATTCAACTTCCAAACAAACCAAAACACATAAAAATCACTCAAACACTGGAGAGCTTTATGTAAAAGGTGCGGCAATTTCTGGTTTCAAATGAAGATTTCAGGAGCTCTTTCATCACAACTTCTCATCTAATCTTCAAAGAAACTTGAACTACACAGCAAAACACATATATTTCATATCCTAACCAGCCCAACTTATAAGGAAATCATGCAAGTTCTATGCAAGGTAGTAAGAAACAAGCTTCTGCAAAATCCTGCTGCAATCCTTTGCAGCTTCAAACCATGCGTATTTCATTCCAAAAAAATGCACAAAGTTCATTTGTTTACCAGCCCAACTCATAGGAATCCCAAATCAACAACTTTAGGTCAAGGCTGGAATTACTATCTAACAAAAACAGCAAAGTTTGGAACCGCAATGGAAGAAAATAGCAAGACACAACCGTAAATTTCTGGTGCAGCAAAAAATGAATATGCATTTTCCAGCAGGTAGTTGGTCTTAAATCCGAATTTACCTCGGTTGAATCATTGTGCTAAGTACTCAAAACTAACATGCAAGGCTACTTAATGAAATTACTATCATAACTAGTTCAAATCAAGTTCGGTCAGCAACTATAATCATCCACAATTCCAGAAATTCTGTTCACCACCCTCGGATGAACTTGCATGTAGCAGTTTTCTGTTTCATATTTTTTTCCTTGCTTAGCCGAACTAATGAACTTCATGCAAAGCTTAATCACCTACTTCTTAGCTAGTTAATCACATTTATAAGCTCAGCCTGCCTCAGGGGAACGAAATTAAAATTGCATTTCCATTTCAGCTTCTCGGCAAAGCTGGAAAATTAGTTTAGCAGTCTAATACTTCCAATAAAAAAAAAATCCAGCCATGCAACCGAAATTCTGCCCATAACGTTCACATGCAGTACCAAATAAAGAACTATTTAGCAGGTTGAGTTCAAAATTAAGCTCAGATCATCACAACTAGCAACTTAAAAAAACCGAAACTTCCAGCTCAAGCTCTCGGCAGCTTCACTTCCTTCTCAAACAGATTTTTCTGTGACTTAAACTATCATCTAGCCACACAATCTCACATGCATGCTTATAAACAACTTCATCAAGCCATAATCAACTAGCTTAAGTCCAGAAATTACCTCAGCTTAAGGCTCAAATCACGCAACTAGCAGCTGCAAAAATCCTCTACTCTCGGCTGTCCAGAATTTCAGTCCGCAGCTCTCCTCCTCCCTTGCTCTAGCTTGCGACCAGTATGAAGACAATATGGCTCCCAATCTCTTTCTAGTTTACAGACGAAAGGAAATGGATGAAAAGCTCACACGGACAGCAGCTGCAATTTTTCCTCTCGGCAGCTCACGCACGCGAGGATGGTTAGTCTGAATTCAGTGGTTGCAGCTGTAATGATTGTGACTGAATTGATCACGGCTAGTTGAGGGTGAAAAATGGAATGGCAGCTCCCTCTCCCTCGCTTGACTTCCTCGGACAGAACAGAAATACAGCTCGCGGCTCGCTCTCTCTTCACCTTTCTCCTGCTCAATCCGAGGAGTTCTCCCTCTCTTGCTCTCGTCGATGATCACGAGGTGGAGAATGGAGATGGAGTGTTTGTGGTTGAGGCTGAGGTAGTGGAGTGATTCGCGGTAGTGGAGGTTTAGTGTTGAAGTCGAGATGAAAGTGAAATGAAATGTGATCCGGCAGAAATGGAATTGTGATCTTCTTTTTTTTTTTTTTTTTTTTTTTCCTTTTTCTCAACTTAATAATTTAACAAAAATAATAGTAAAACTAAATAATAATAGAAACAACAATTTTAATTACAAACACATCAAAATCAATCAAACTAGAAATAACAAAATTACCATTTTCGATCTTTTCTTTCATTTTCATCATTTTTCATCATTTTTCCCTTCTTTTCTTTTTCAAAATAAATTAACAAAAATAAACCAAAATGCCAAAAAAATTAAATTTGAATGTATTTTTGTGAACAATTTTCCTTTTTCTCCTTTTTTCTTTTATGATTTTTCTACGCTAAAACTTAAAAAAATAAAAATAGAAACTAGAAACTAAAAAAAAACTAAAAGTAACCACGACAAATAAGAATAAAAAGTAAAAGAAATTACACCAAAAATTTGGTGTCTACAATTATCTTATTGGGTTTTAGTAAAATAGTTTAGGTTTTGGATTAAGGGCTATTTGTTTGGGTTTTGATAGTCGGTTTTGATTTATTTTTAGTTGAGTTATGACATGAGTTTGGGAGATAAAACCCATGCATTTTGTTGGCCCAGATGGCCTTGGCCTCTGACTCAAGAAACTAATAAATTGCCCAAGTAGCCTTTTATCTCACAAAATCTAATACAAAAATTGCATTTCAGTCCCTAGACTTTCAAGTATTTTTACTGTAGCCCTAAAAACTTTTGATTTCTTTCAGGTAGCTCCCTATTTTAATTGCAATTTGATTCCTGAACTTTATTTTTCTTTGATTTGACCCCTAATCTTTGTAATAATTTAATTTAATCCCAAAACGTTCTTTTTTTTGCAATTAGGTCCCTAACAGTTTCGATTTCTTAAATATAAGTTGTTTATCTTCTTTAATTGTCAATTATACTTCATTTAAATGCTTTAAGTGGTATATTTCATGGTTATTTCCACTTCTTTATAATTTATTTGTTAATTAAATTGGTGTCTTAATCATTTTGTTGATTTTGGAGTATAAATAGGGCAAAACCAATCCCATTTAACCATTATTTCAAGGGATGTATCGTCTATTATTATTTTAAATCCTTTTATGTGCTATTATGTGTTTTTTATATGCGATTGCATGTTTTGAGTGTTTTTTTCTTTTATTTATTCATTTTAAATTTTCATTTATTATATTAATTTTTTGCGGTTATTTGAGAGGTATTTAAATGTCAAATTGTAATAGATAGATGCTCAAGAAATGTATTTAACTAGACTATGTAATAGATAGGTTTTATTTTTGCCAAAAAATGTAATTAGTTAGACGAATGTAATAGTTAGGTTATTATTTTTTAAAACTCTCCCCTTAGATTGTAGTTAGGGCCCCAATTGTAATAGTTAGAATTTTATGTGTGTTTCTTTACTTGTGTGCTTGCATGCTTGTGTGTTTATGTGCTTATTCGATTTGGTTAGGGTTTTGCATCTAGATATCATGTCTACGTGTTATGTGTTCTATGTGCTTTATATGTTTACTTACTTTAATTATGTTTTATATGACTTATTTATTTATAACAAATGCATGATGTCACCACACTAGTCCAACGCTAGTTGTGATCTTTTCCCGTTTTCTCACTAGTTCAACGCTAGTGAAAACTTGTAGAAATGGGTTAGTCCAATGCTAGACCCTTTAGGCTATTTTTTGTGTTAGATTCACATTTTTTGCATGACATTCATCGCATTTCATACATGTTTTTCATTTTTAGGATATTTTCTCATCTTATATGATATTTCCTCTATATATTATCTCCCTTATCCCTATGGCCACAAAACATGACATTTAGATCTGCATTCTATTTAGAAAATTAGAAATTGGTTAGTTCATTTGATTGACTAGATTAGGAGAGTCACCCTTCAAATATGGGAAATGAATGAGTGTGACTTCTTAGCCTTAGCACACTCTCATCCTCTCTATAAAATGAAAAATTAAGTCACGAATTTTAGTTCCCCGTACCCGTTATGTTGCATTCTTCTCTTTTAGATCACATATATTTATATATTATAATTCTTCTTTTTTTTTAGTCTCATTTTTTGCACAATCATGATCTCTTCTAAGAATCATTTTTGGGCATCACAATTAATGTGATTTGCACCAATTAAATTTTGAAACGACATTCCAACCCCCCCGATACCCCCTAGGTCTAAATTCGCATCCATATAGAAATATCCTAATGTGATAAGTTTTATAGGTTTGATTAGGAAAATTTTTAACTATATCTCGCAACTAATTTTGGTTAGGTTGAAATGGAGCCTTAGGTTTGATCCTATCAAATATTTGTCTTCTCTTTCTTCAACAGTGACTCCCTGTGATGACCCCACCTCCCCCTAGAGCTAACCCAAGGGTTTGGTGGACTGCCTGCCCAACTCTCGTCTGGACTCATTCACTTATATTCTTGGAATAGTCTTTCATGCCTCTATATTAACATAAAAGTTCCATTCATCGAAAATTTTCAACTTAATTTACAACCCAAAAAGTGTAACATAGGATTCCATTAACAAAGATCCCAAATACATTTCACTACAAAAGTACAAATACATGAAGATTATACACACTAATTCATGCTTACTTGCTCTGGCCTCCACTCCTGTAAGGAAAACAAAACTAAAGGCATGAACTAAAAATCCAGTGAGGTTCCCAAACAAGCAGTCAAGTAGGTAAAGCATGAAAATATTACATTTAACACTTTGCACAGTAATAAGCAGTCATTCAAGAAACAAATATTCAATCATTGGAAGGATACGTGCTCACTTAGAGCCATTCATTCAGTCATTCAGTCGCTGACCATTTCTCCCTTATTCCTCCGATATGTGAAAACATTTAAAAATAAAACTCCAACAGTGATCATTTCATTCATTGCATTTCATTCACTGACTGGTACTCCACCAAATTTCGTGGTCATATTCGAGTATACCAAAACAGTGGCTCAGGGTCACCAACCTACCCGACCGAGTTTGCTTCTGCCTCGAATAGGCTAGCGACGAAAGGCAATGGCCCAGATCAACCAAAGGCTTACATTCATGCACAAGTAACATTCAATCATTTGATCATTGAAATTCACATTCACTTAGGTCGAGTGCAGTAAAGTACACACTCGCCCATTGAAAATTCATTTAACAATCATTGAAAATCATTTAACAGTCAAATAAACATTCACAACATTCCATATAGTTATTGGAAGAACAACATGGAAGAACACTCACCGATATCAATAGATTAAACCAACTCTCTGGATGATAACCTTAATCGCTACCAAACCCTGAGGCAAGATTCACAATCACAATAGATTTAAACTTAGTAGATTCAACTAGCCAAAACATACACGTCTAGTATTCCAAAGTATTCTATATGCTTTTCACTTTGAACTGGAGGCTATAAGATAAATCCAATACAAGTATTCTAAAAGTGAGGAGAGCGATTTAAGCATCTAAAAATCACACCAAATTAAGGTTTAAGACTTAGAAAAGTTTTCCAAGTCCCACTCAATTCATTTGACAAAATTTTCAGTTTTGGTGTCATTCTTTGAAAAAGCATAACTTGAGTTCTGTAGGTCAAAAAATCACAAAACTTATGCCATTAGAAAATAGATTCGAAACACTAACAGGTTTTAGAAGACATCTTCATGTAATTCGACTCATAGGATAGTCAAATTTCAGTTCAAACTCACTGCTGTCTCATGTGCAAAAAATAGAACAGTCATGGTTTTCAAGAAACTCTGCAAATTTGCTGGAATTTACAAGAGTTCAACCAAACCCTGAATTTTATACTGTTAAAATCCTTATGAGTCTAGTTTCAAATGCAATAAACAAAACTAAATTCTGACTTTCCTATACAAAGTTATAGCCAATTTTCCAAAACTGCGCAGGGCTTCCTGCGAAAATTTTCCAGCAATCAATTAGTTTGGAAAACTAGGTTTTTCCCTTTCTTAAACCTCTTTGTTTTGGCTCAAGACTAACACACATGCAAAGAAATAGATTGTAACAAGTGTTTTGAGTAAAAACATATGCAAGAGGAAAACAAAAATACCCTAAATTCACACCTCAACCCACACTTGACGAACAAGGAGAAAATCCAGCAATATGTCTCCATATCTCTTCAAGTTAATCATCCAATTCAAATCTTAGTTCATAGCAAATGAACCTCAATCAAGGCTACAAAACTATCAACTTTGAACATATATATCAAGCTCCAAATCACTTACACCAAAACTAAAATTTTTTCATCTCAAAGCTGGTATTTCAAACCAAAGCATGGAAATATTCATATCAAAACTAAAATTGCATACCAAAACTTGAACATCTCCTAATAAAGCTGAAATTGGCATTCCAAGGGTGTAAATTAACATAGCAAAGCTGGAAATTAACTACTAGAGCTGAAAAAATCGTATAACAAAGCTAGAAGTGCATATTCAAGCTAGATATCTTCATATCAAAGCTGGAAACTCTCAACTCAAGGTTGGAAAATATTGATCAAAGCTGAAAATTAACTCTATAGCTGGAAATTCGAATATAAGCTTGAAAACCATGAAATCTTCCATAAAAGTCATGCCTTTTTCATCCTAAAGCAACATACATCAAATAAACTAAAAACCTAGTAGTAACATCTAGTAGTTCATCAAGTAAACTTAGGAAATCATCATATATCAAGAAAACCTAGTAGTTCCTTAAGTAAAACTAGTAAATCATCATATAAACATCAAGAAAGTTAGGTTTCTAACAAAATTTACCTCTAGACCTCCAACCCCAAAGATAACAAGCAAATCAAGAGGGATGCAAGATTTTCTTCTTCCAAAACTTCACCAAAAGCTTCCCTCCAAGCTTACCTCAAGATTGATCGGAGTAGATTAGGATTTTTCGTTGGATTCTTCATGATTCAAGCAAGAAATCAAGGCTGGATTATTTTGTGGTTTTCTCCCTCTTTTCTCCTCTCCAAATTCATCCAAGAAGGAACAAGAAGAAGAAATAGTGGAATGATAAGAGCTCAAGTTGGATAAGAAAAAAACTTGGTCTTGGTCAAACTTGGTAGGCTAGTTGACAAATGGCAAGGAAAGATGTATTGTCTATCTTTTGGTCTCTCTATTTGTCTCCAATCACTAACATATCTAATGCTCTTCTAATTAACTCTTAACACCTCTTGTCACATAATCCCTTGTACACAAAACTCCTTCTAATCCACCAAATTTATTGCATACACCTCACTAGTCGGTCACATTAGTGTAATGTACTATGAAACTTAACATGCAGTAAATTAAACATGCATCAAGTTAAATAATACAATAAGAGAAAAATCATTTTTCAACCATAAAAGCAACCAAAAATTTAAGGCAAGTAAGTTCAAATAAGAGCTATAAAGACCAGTAAAATTTCGGGGCCTCACACTCCCGAACTCTTTTCTCTTGTTTTCAAAGACCTGGAGTCGTCTAAAGGGGGTTTTATTTATATTATTATTTAAAAAATACTTTGAATGACTTGGTACACCTAAATTCAATACAAAGTGACCACTCCTATTTTTTCTTAAAATCCTCCTTTTAGACTATTATTTTGGGCCACAATCGTCGCATATTTTAAGTCCCATTTTAGGCCCTTCTTTTTTCTTTATTCTCTTTTTCTAATAATCAAAAACTCATTTCTTTAACCAGCTAAATAAATTTTATTTTTTCAAAGAGGCGCGACAATGTGATGACCCCACTTCCTTATAGGGTGTACCTTAAAAGTTAGCGGATTGTCTGCCTGACTCTCGCCAGGACTTATTGATTTCACATTAACTTCAGAGATAACCGTTTGATAAACCAAAACCAATCGTTCACATCCTTTTACAATACCTCGATTGATACAAAATTCCTACCTTATTAAGATACTAATCACAATGCTAAAGTCTTCACGATAAATCCCTAAGTTCCCTCGCTTGATCCCCGACCTCCAACTCAATAAACAAACCCCTACATTCAATAATTAGTTCAATAATCTCTCAACCTCATGGTAATACTCGAGTATACCGAAACATTTACCCAAAGCTACCATCCTACCCAACCAAGCTCTTTGCTTCCTCACAGTATCCTCCTTATATTTGGTTGTTTGGTAACAAAACATGCTAGGCTGTCGCTCTCACTTCCGCACTCTCTATTTTTTTTTCCTTTTGATGCTAGTTCGATACGAAGAGGGACTGTAGTTTTATTTCGCTCTTCTTCACCGCCCAGGTCTTCTTATCACTTAGTTTCTCCTAGCTGCACTCTCTCGGTTTTCTACCGACGTAGCAATTTTGGGTAGTAATTTCTCCCCGTCAACTGTCTCCATTAGGTGTTATTCACCGCCCCAGCTAAAGGCCAGCTCCTACTGATTTCTTCCACCGCTTAAGTAGCTTCCATTCGGTTCCAATTTAGTCAAGTGTTATGCTTCTTTCAGTTTGATTTATGTAGTACCGTTAGTTGGTTTTTTGGCTGCATGGAAGATTAATCAAAGGTCTAAGGTTGGTTTGGTCTTTTTAATTTTAGTTCATTTGTTTGCCAAGAGTCCGTAATTATATTGTCTCACATATTGATTCAAAATTTCATTTGTTCTAATTTGCATTTACCTTAAAAATTTCTTACATTGATTTTGACACATTTAGCTTTAAGAAAAACTTATTAGACATGTACTTGTTAAACTTCTAGTATATGTTACGTGTCTAGTAATATTTGCAATTAACACAATTTACGATATGCACGTCATATATTTATTTAATTCTTAAAATTTTTCTACACTTCGAGACATGTACTTATTGAATTTATTTTCTAAATTCTCAATTTATAGGGATTCAATTAAGCATTTAAGGTAACCGTTTATTCGTTACATGTAATATTTCTAATATCAAGGTAAATAAAATAAAATAAATTCATGCCATACGCACAATTTCTCGAGTTCTCACATTCTTCCCCTCTCAGGAAAATTTCGTCCTTGAAATTTCGTACCTTCAATCACAAAAGTTCTGGATATTCCTTCTGTATATATATATATATATATATATATATATTATATTTTTTAACTCCCAAGTTGCTTCCTGTATCTCTTTAATGCAACCCTTGTATAATTCGTAATGGATAATTTTACCTCCCGTTCCCTAGGTTGATTTACAATCCCAACCCCTTGATCCTGTCGGGGTGCTATACACTTTAAGTAGCTACTAGATCACTTATATGGGTTCCTTGTTCCTGGTTATGGTTAACCGCAGATTCCTGCTCTTCCCTTTGCTCTTGGGTTTGCCTAGGTTTACGGCTTCGTCGTCATGGTCCGACTTCTATATCTCACTACCAATTTATATACATAATTGATAATTAACTACATATACTTAGGTTAACAAGCAATCTCAATCCAAAAGCTAGCAAATCACATAATTTGATAACTAAACAAACACACGGTCATTAGGTTACATAGCACAACAATGCAAGTTACAATCCATACCAATTTCAAATATATAAAAAAAAACCAGACAATCACAAGTACATTCGATATTCATCAAACATGACCTAAACTTCGGTCTATATAAACATAAAAGAAAACAATTCAGTAATACAGTGAAATTATCATAACAAACATAGCTAATAGCTCAACCCTTAGTTTTAAGTTCAACTTAACTCCATTGGTCTAGTCGTGGACAATCCCACTAGACCCCATTCCTTCTTCCGGTTCCGCTTCCATAGGTTCCTCTATCATATTAGTTTCCAACTCTAGAATTCTTGTCATGTCGCATCCTTATGGATTTCCTCATTTCTTACATTCTAATATGAACTCTCTCATTTGCTATTACTAGCCTCTGTCTTTTACCCATTTAAACTCGTATCACTCGCTCCAGATAGAAGTAAGTTCTTGAACAGTCACAGTGACTAGTCATCCAATGCTCTAGAACACACTGCCGAAAGGACGCACCTGGTCCTTACTTAAACTACTATTTCACTCAAATTTCAGGTTTAAACCCACATTTTTGGGTAAGAGATGGCATATAATCCATTGTAAAATTATTCATCTTGAAAAGCAGAATTTGCACTAATCTTTAAGATCTCACTACTGGCTCTTCACTTTTAACTTTCAAAAACTAGACTTGGTCCTTTCGATTCTACTTTTTCAAATTTAATCCTAATTTCTAGCCACATCATAATACAACATACTAAATTCTTCCCAATTTGCAAATACACCATTGAATGAAATATCTGGTACTCGGGTATAAGAATCCGAAAATAGGATAATTCACAGCTCAGGCTGACCAGTCCCAAGCGTAAATCACTTATATTTGATATTTCTACCCAACATATATATCTAATTCCTTAGCAATAGTAATTAGTTCAACACTTAATAGGCCATTCCCCACAGTCCGAGAACTCTCTCCCGGCTTGAACTCGTTAAGAGTTCTGATACCACTTGTGACAATCCCACTTCCTTATATGGTGTACCCTAAACGTTAGCGGATTGTCTACCTGGCTCTCGCCAAGACTCATTGATTTCACATTAACTTCAGAGATAACCGTTTGATAAACCAAAACCAATCGTTCACATCCTTCTACAATACCTCGATCGATACAAAATTCCTACCTTATTAAGATACTAATCACAATGCTAAAGTCTTCAAGATAAATCCTTAAGTTCCCTCGTTCGATCCCCTCCTCCAACTCAATAAACAATCCTCTACATTCAATAATCAGTTCAATAATCTCCCAACCTCATGGTAATACTCGAGTATACCGAAACATTTATCCAAAGCTACCGTCCTACCCGACCAAGCTCTTTGCTGGCTCAAATAGTCCGTTGAACAGAGGGTTTTGGGGCCCAGTTCAGCCGATGCGGCGAGGCACACATACGGCTTACATTCATGCACACTTACAGTAACATTCAGTCAACTATCGACCTTTAAGCTCAACTAAACTGAGTGCGACGAAGTACACCCTCGACTTAGAAGGCGAGGGACAATTGAACTACACTTCGCAAGGAATCATTTAGTAATAAATGATAATGAGCACATTTGTCACATAATTTCACTTAGATACACATAAATAGTTAAACACATAAATTTGGAAAACACTCACCAAATACCTAAATAAATTATTCTCGAGCCTCGGGTTCGTTTCCTGGCTCATAGCTACTTTCTGAGACAAGTTTAATAATTCCAAAATAAATACGCGATTTATAGATATTCACGTATTTTTTTATTATTTGATGATTTGAATTATTTAAACTATTAAAATCAAGTTTGATCTTAAAAGACAAATATAACGTTCTCAATATTTATTCATCATTTTATTTTCGAAACTTATTGATTTTATTATTTGTTACCTTATAATTAACCGTTTTAAAGTCATGTTTTAGTTTAGAACAAACTATAACATATTCAATACTTATTGATCATTTTAACCATTTGATATACATTTTTTTCCAAGGTTATAATTTATAAAGTTTTAAGGTAAAATTACAGCATTCCTTACTCTATATTCTAAGGTGAAAGTGAATAAACTTTTCATCCTTCCCTTTTTTAATTCCGAACCAAGCTATCTATGATTTAAGTTTGTAATAACTCATTAGTTTTCTAGTTTAAATTTCTTATTTGCCTATGAATGTAGTTTGCAACCAGGTAGCTAATATGTAAGATTTCCTAAAATTTTATCATTTTATTCCTTAAATCTTTCCCTTCACTGCCACATTCCAACTAGATAGGCAATTCATAGTCATGAAGCTACAAAGTAGCCTTGGTCAACTTATCAAAAATTTACAACTGACGTGCGCGGAGTATACATATACAATTAAGCTCATCCTAATCAAGTTTTACATTTATAAACTCCTAAATACCCCACACGCGATTTATCGCAAGTATACGAATCGTGAGCGAGTATAGGGTATTAAGGGTCGATCCCACAAGGAAGATTGCAATTACCGGTACTACTAAAGCTTCTCTATTATTTAGACTATCAATGAATTATAACAAATTAAAACCTACTGAAATTATGCAAGAAAATAGCAAATGAAAGCTCCTTAGGTTGTGGTATCCCTAACTACTCATGCAAGTGCTATATTTGGATCATTAATTACTACATCTAGGCTAGTTATGGTGTAATTTCCTTATGCATTTGAATCCTACTTTCGTAGTGAATCAATTATACTTATAACTAATCCATATATTCTCATGGTTATGAAATTAGCTACAAGTTCATTTCTTCAATGAAATTACATGAAATGAATCACTAAAAACCACATAGATGCACCTCTACTTTCGTGAGTGTACTCCCTATGTTTAGCACTTCTTGAACTAGTGTTAAATCTCAATTTCCATTGCAGAAACAACACCTTAGATAATCACAATTAATGGTACCAGATTAATCATGATTTAAAAAGCCAAAGTGCTAAATAACTTGCTCAAATCGTAGCAATCAAAAACCAAACAATTAACACTAACAATCATAGAAAGTTCAACCAAACCCAAGGTATAAACTTTAGAAACACATAATGAAAACAAAATCCAGAACTTGTATATTAACTAAACTTGGAATCAAATACAAAAGATAAAGAGTTTGGAAGGAATACAACCCTTGTCACATGAGCTTTCTTCCTTGCCTTCTTCATCCTCCATCTTCATCCTAATCTAGATAATAAACAAGAATGGAAAAGCTACACTACTCTATACTAAGCTAAACTAACACTAGGGAGATGAAAGAGCTACATTTCTGCAGCTTCAAGCTTTCTCCCGTAGCTCACTCTCTATATTTTTTGCTATGGACTCCAATCTCTTCCTCTTTTTCTCTTGCAATGAATTTGGCTATTTAATGATGAAAGTTGGTCAAGAAACGAGGCCTTCACCTTCCTTTTACAGCTGGGAATGTTTCTCACATGTCTAACATCGCATGTGAGTTGGTGGGACTGAAATTGAGTTTTACGCGTACAGAGCAGCCTTTTCTGACCACAATCCGGCCAAAAATCCGGCTATAAATCCGGCCGGATTGCTACAGTAAATTTGGGCTGCTACAGTGATCCGAGCTGCTACAGTACTCGGATCCGTATGGATCCGAGCACGGTTCCACTTACCCAGAAACAGCCGAGGGTTCGGATGAATAGTGGATCCGAGTGCGGATCACTTGCTCTATTTTTTTGCCCAACTTCAACCGATCTTTTCTTGATGTTAGAAGCTGAACCAGCTCATGTCTAAAACACAAAAGTTGTAGCCTTTTGAGTTATCTTTCCAATGCATCAAGAATCACCTCATTTTGATCTGTGTAGGCTGAGATATGACCGAAATACCCCTGCCTGCTTCATGCCTTGTTCCAGTTTCGACCAAATGAAATTGGCTACTGTACTTCGGCTTTTTGACTTGGAAAACCTTCAAACTGGATTCAGATGTCTTCACCAAAGTTGTAGATCTATCTCTTATCTTCAAATGGGTTCAAGAATCATCCCAATCCGATCATTGTAACTCAAGTTATAGCCGAAATACGAAAATGTGACAAAACTGTCAAAATACACAAAATCCAAGTAAAAAGTGATAAAAACCTCATTTAACCACTTAAAAGCATTTTTCACCAATTATAGCCAAAATGATTCATATTCTTCCAATAATATAACCAAAGTGACTAAAAATAATATAAAATGTCATACAATTATTACGTAAATTAGTCACTTATCAAACTCCCCCGCACTTAAATCATTGCTTGTCCTCAAGCAATTCACACATAATCAAATGCAATGATTCAAGAGGTGAAACAATATATGCACTTTGTCCAATTTAATTCCTCAAGACTTGGAAAATAATCATTACACAATTATTCAATTTACATTAAATACTCATAATATCAAGTAAAGGAAAGATAATTATACCCTAAATTCAACAAGTTAAACTTAATCTCTTACTCTAACTTAATTTTACAAATAAGCAAATCATATAGTCAATTTATAGCCTTCCTCCTCCTATAATCATCTTTTTTCTCAAAATTCTATAACTACGAGGGATTTATTCACGCTAATTTTACTCAAATAGTGAAAATGTCTTTTTACGCGAAAATCGACACTTTTAGGTGAAGATCCCCGATTACTCAACATTTCACTTATTCAAGTTGCTAGGCATACTCTTAATTCAAATACCTTTTTACTCGAAAATCGACATTTTTAGATGCCAACCCCCGGTTACTCGGTACGAGAATTATTGGAGTAGAATAATTTTTTTTTTTTTTAGTTTCTTTTCTTTTCTTTTCTTTTGTTTTGATTTTGTTTTTTTTTTCATATAAAATTATATATAAAAATAATCAAAGGAGGAGTATAACCTTTATTGACTATATCAATCACTTAGTTGCAAAATTAAGTAAAGAGAAGAAATCTCATTAAACATGTAAAATTATAGGCATAATTTTCCTCACTTTACTAAATATACTTTCTAAAATGCAAAAATCCTAATTGCATAATAATCATTTCCAAGTTAAATGAGGACTAAACCTTCCAAAATACACATAGAGTTTCAACACTTGGAAGAATTTAAACATTTAAAGTTGGAATACTTTAGCCCTTTTTGAATGAAAATGCAAAAATTTGAAGAACTTTTGGGCTATAGTGAAATATTGGAAAAGATTTTAGAAAAATTTTTACAGAGTTTCTCCTTATAAATGGATGAAAACTCCCTGCCAACAAACCCAATTTCAAGCAAATTATCCACATGGCAAATAATTCAAACACAATTCCAACATTTCTAAGCATTTAAATCTACAAAATATCATCACATAGAAAGTATTTGCAAGTTCAAATATTTCCTCCCCCACACTTAAACTTCACATTGTCCTCAATGTGAGAAAAGGAAAATAAATAAAGAGTAAAAGAAAATACTCCCCTTATGACTTGCGCGATCCAAATCCATGGCAATGTGATGAATTTCCAACCGTATTTGAGAAAGAATGGGGAGTTCCCTGAAAAAGACAAAATCAAAACAAATAAATTTCTTAAAAATAAAAGGTTGCAATCAACAAAACCATGCAATTCAAGGAAAAAGGAAAAATGATCCAGCATGTGGAACCATACAATGTTCAAGGGATAAAAACATGAAATGAGCTAATCTTTGCTAATCAAATATATGCATTAGTATCCAAAGCAAAGGGAAGCTAATTTCACACAAAAAACCCACAATCATGAACAAAATAAGTTCCATTTATACATTTTGTCATCAATGATCAAATCTCTTCAAGTACAAAAGTAATCTCAAAATGGAGGCAAACACACCAAACCAAAATATAAATGACCTTCGTGAAAATTCATGAAATACTAAAAACTATTGAACCATAAAAATTATAAGTGCATTTATGAATTTCATCAATTAAGGCCATCTTCAATTCACATCTTCTTTTGGAATTACCTAAGAATTCAAGAAATCATTCAATCAAGCACCTTTTCATTCATTAGGTAATTTAAATTGCTCACATAACTACCAAAAACTCCCACTAAACTAATTAAAATGCTACATTGGCCACTTAATATGCAACTTCGTCATCAAGCCAAATTAAGCATAAAACTAGCAAGAATTCACCAATTAAGTACAATAAATGCAAATCACAAAATTTATTCATCACTAACAATCACCAATAGCATCAATAAGCTCAAATAAATGCACCTAACTTCACATATTAAAAATTGCCTAAAAATAGAAAATATTCAATCATGGCAAAATTCAAATAACAAAGTTAGGTGAAGATTTGTTACCTCAAGGTGGTTTGGTGATGTTTAGAGATGAATATGATGTGAAAACCCCCCGGCAACGGCGCCAAAAACTTGACGTGCGCGGAGTATACATATACAATTAAGCTCATCCTAATCAAGTTTTACATTTATAAACTCCTAAATACCCCACACGCGATTTATCGCAAGTATACGAATCGCGAGCGAGTATAGGGTATTAAGGGTCGATCCCACAAGGAAGATTGCAATTACCAGTACTACTAAAGCTTCTCTATTATTTAGACTATCAATGAATTATAACAAATTAAAACCTACTGAAATTATGCAAGAAAATAGCAAATGAAAGCTCCTTAGGTTGTGGTATCCCTAACTACTCATGCAAGTGCTATATTTGGATCATTAATTACTACATCTAGGCTAGTTATGGTGTAATTTCCTTATGCATTTGAATCCTACTTTCGTAGTGAATCAATTATACTTATAACTAATCCATACATATTCTCATGGTTATGAAATTAGCTACAAGTTCATTTCTTCAATGAAATTACATGAAATGAATCACTAAAAACCACATAGATGCACCTCTACTTTCGTGAGTGTACTCCCTATGTTCAGCACTTCTTGAACTAGTGTTAAATCTCAATTTCCATTGCAGAAACAACACCTTAGATAATCACAATTAATGGTACCAGATTAATCATGATTTAAAGAGCCAAAGTGCTAAATAACTTGCTCAAATCGTAGCAATCAAATAACCAAACAATTAATACTAACAATCATAGAAAGTTCAACCAAACCCAAGGTATAAACTTTAGAAACACATAATGAACACAAAATCCAGAACTTGTATATTAACTAAACTTGGAATCAAATACAAAAGATAAAGAGTTTGGAAGGAATACAACCCTTGTCACATGAGCTTTCTTCCTTGCCTTATTCATCCTCCATCTTCATCCTAATCTAGATAATAAACAAGAATGGAAAAGCTACACTACTCTATACTAAGCTAAACTAACACTAGGGAGATGAAAGAGCTACATTTCTACAGCTTCAAGCTTTCTCCCGTAGCTCACTCTCTATATTTTTTGCTATGGACTCCAATCTCTTCCTCTTTTTCTCTTGCAATGAATTTGGCTATTTAATGATAAAAGTTGGTCAAGAAATGAGGCCTCCACCTTCCTTTTACAGCTGGGAATGTTTCTCACATGTCTAGCATCGCATGTGAGTTGGTGGGACTGAAAATTGAGTTTTACGCGTACAGAGCAGCCTTTTCTGACCACAATCCGGCCAGAAATCCGGCTATAAATCCGGCCAAATTCCGGCCGGATTGCTACAGTAAATTTGGGCTGTTACAGTGATCCGAGCTGCTACAGTACTACAGATCCGAGCTCGGTTCCACTTACCCAGATACAGCCGAGGGTTCGGATGAATAGTGGATCCGAGTGCGGATCACTTGCTCTATTTTTTTGCCCAACTTCAACCGATCTTTTCTTGATGTTAGAAGCTGAACCAGCTCATGTCTAAAACACAAAAGTTGTAACCTTTTGAGTTATCTTTCCAATGCATCAAGAATCACCTCATTTGGATCTGTGTAGGCTGAGATATGACCGAAATACCCCTGCCTGCTTCATGCCTTGTTCCAGTTTCGACCAAATGAAATTGGCTACTGTACTTCGGCTTTTTGACTTGTAAAACCTTCAAACTGGATTCAGATGTCTTCACCAAAGTTGTAGATCTATCTCTTATCTTCAAATGGGTTGTAGAATCATCCCAATCCGATCATTGTAACTCAAGTTATAGCCGAAATACGAAAATGTGTCAAAACCGTCAAAATACACAAAATCCAAGTAAAAAGTGATAAAAACCTCATTTAACCACTTAAAAGCATTTTTCACCAATTATAGCCAAAATGATTCATATTCTTCCAATAATATAACCAAAGTGACTAAAAATAATATAAAATGTCATACAATTATTACGTAAATTAGTCACTTATCAACAACCAACTCAAGGAAGAAACTGATCAGAAATTTTTTCCATTCTCGGTCATGATAGACAAGTTTGGAGCAGCAATCACTTTTTAAGCAAGAAATTTCCCATTAACTACGCCATTTCACTCTCAAATCCAACAGGGATGCTAAGACGAAACATTATACAATGAATTCGTAGGAGTTTGGAACCAAAATCTATAAAGATACCTGGAGAATTTCCTTATTTCTTCTCTCGGTCATCTAAGCAAAACTTCTTGCTAATCTTTGAAATATTCTCACTGAAGTTATCAACTCTACACTAGGTTCTCAGGTAAGACAAGGAAGTAGCGTATGGCTTGAGCTTCTAAAAGAAAATTGTTCCATACGATCTACACAACCAGTTCCTTTCTCTCGGATGAAGCTAAAAAAAAATTCCAGCAGGTAAAGACTTAGCAGCTGCATTTCCCTTTTGTTTCTCTTCAGTTTTATGTTCCAGCTAACTGTATGAAGAGAAATGACTCAGCTACAAATTATCTTACGTAAGAAAAGACAGTTTATGACCAGTATTTAGAAGAAAGGTTGGACTAAGCCTCGTGCCTGTACTTAGCTGCAAAATCCGCTACATAACAGCAGGCATCAGATTTCCTTCAAGTTTAGTTCTCTCTATCGAGCTTATCATCTCAGGCGTGAAGTAATCAAGATACCATGCATACTTTACAGACTATCACAGGAAATTCTAGAGTTATTACTCCGAATAACTAACCGAAATGCTTCATTTCTTCGGTCGAAGCTCAGTTTTGTACATTTTCATAGTTTCTGCGCACCACTTCCTTGAACCAGAAGTTACATTCTAACTAAGCTCAACTTATAGTTCATGTTATACCAATTATACCATTTAAACAGTGAGTTGTTACCTTTTTCCTCCTCAAAGTTCGTTGGTGCAGGCTACTTAAGTTCCGGTTCCAGTTCCTCAGTCCTATTCCCAGCTTCTCCTGTCTTCCTCGGGGTATCCTCCTTATATTTGGTTGTTTGGTAACAAAACTTGCTAGGCTCTCGCTCTCACTTCCGCACTCTCTATTTTTTTTCCTCTTGATGCTTGTTCGATACGAAGAGGGACTGCAGTTTTATTTCGCTCTCCTTCACCGCCCAGGTCTTCTTATCACTTAGTTTCTCCTAGCTGCACTCTCTCGGTTTTCTACCTACATAGCAATTTTGGGTAGTAATTTCTCCCCGACACCTGTCTTCATTAGGTGTTATTCACCGCCCCAGCTAAAGGCCAGCTCCTACTGATTTCTTCCACCGCTTAAGTAGCTTCCATTCGGTTCCAATTTAGTTAAGTGCTATGCTTCTTTCAGTTTGATTTATGTAGTACCGTTAGTTGGTTTCTTGGCTGCATGGAAAATTAACCAAATGTCTAAGGTTGGTTTGGTCTTTTTAATTTTAGTTCATTTGTTTAACAAGAGTCCGTAATTTTAGTTTCGTTTGTTCTAATTTGCATTTACCTTAAAAATTTCTTACATTGATTTTGACACATTTAGGTTTAAGAAAAACTTATTAGACATGTACTTGTTAAACTTCTAGTGTATGTTACGTGTCTAGTAATATTTGCAATTAACACAATTTATGATTTGCACGTCATATATTTATTTAATTCGTAAAATTTTTCTACACTTCGACACATGTACTTATTGAATTTATTTTCTAAATTCTCAATTTTTAGGGATTCAATTAGGCATTTAAGGTAACCGTTTATTCATTATATGTAATATTTCTAATATCAAGGTAAATAAAGGTAAATAATATAAAATAAATTCATGGCATATGCACAATTTCTCGAGTTCTTACAGACAATGCTGTTACTAATGCTATAAATTCAGACTCCATAGTCAAATGAGATAGCTTCTCTATCTATTTTAAAAATTGAATAAAGTGATGATTCATTATCATTTACATTATTTATTCAACTTGTACCAACAAAACCTTTTTAGTACAGAGGGACACTTGCTGTAAAACAACCTAAAAGACTTTACGCTTTTAAGAAAACCTAGTACCTATCCAATCGGTTTCTACTGGTCAGCACTAGGGTTATATGTATATTTAAAAGTTTGCAAAGGGTAAATGCAGTATCAAATCTAGTACAATGCATAACATATATTAACTACCAATTGCATTAGCATAGTCTAATTGACTAATAGATCTTTCCAAATTTTTTACTAGTTTGTTAGAAATATCAAATAGGATATTAGCTTCTTTTACACCTAAATGATTAGATTTGGACATAACCTTGTCAATGTAGTGAATTTGACATAAAGTATATGTTTTTTAACTTTAATTCCTAAGATTGTAGCAACTTCTCACAAATCTTTCATTTTGAATTGAGAAATTAAGTACTTCTTAGTTTCATTTACTCCTTGCATATTAGTCCTATGATTAACATGTCATCTATGTAGAGGTGTAAATATTACACCATAATCCTTGATAAATTTAGAATGAATATATTTATCCACTTCATTGAGTTTAAAGCCATTTGATAAAATTATTTTATCAAATTTCTCATGCCAACGTCTTGAAGCTTGCTTTAAACTATACAAAGATTCAACCAATTTGCAAACCTTCTTTTCATTTCCAAGAAGTGCGAATCCTTCAAGTTACTCAAAATATATTTCCTCATCAAGATTACCATTTACGAATACTATTGTAACTTGATAAATGTATAAATCTATGTAGATGCTAAAGAAAATAACACTTGTAAAGAAGTAATCTTAGCAACAAGAGTGTGGGGCCTTGGTCATCACCTCGGCTAACAAGCATTGCCCTCGAGTAGGTTAGTTGAAGTTTTTCTAAGTCTTGACTGAGTTGACCTACCACCTACTGGTACTGTGGTTGACTCATAAACATGACACCTGATATTACCACTATCAGAGGCTGCTTACCTAGGAGTCGATCTATATCTCCTTTATAGCTGTCACTTCATCCCAATTTTCCGGGATCTATACCAAGGTTTGAGAATATAAATACCTCTCATCCTCACACATAAAGGTAACACCCTCTGATCAGCTTACTTATCTATAGAAACTTTTGAACTCCCTATAAGCTGACTTAGACATTGGAGTCATCCCGGGGAACTTAGCCCCAACTCCATGTCTCTCTTCTTGTTATTGTGCTTATAGGTAGAAAGCTTAGTTCACCAAGTTCAACTCCATCCTCTTCTCACCCGGCACTATCTATAGAAACGATAGTTCTCAACTTAATATTCTTCCAATGCCTTCTACCACATGGTTCAATCACTCTTGACGTTAACCTCCATGTTCTCTGACCCTTCCCCCTAATAATGAGATGAAAATCCATCAAGAGGAGAATCAATAAAAGGCTCATGAGGAGGATGACGAGTTGGTAGCTTGAATGACTAGGTTTGTTCACAACAATATGCCTTTCTTTGAAGAACTAGTCAAGCAAGTGAAAGGAAAAAGTAAAAACGTTGAGACCACCCGAAGATCAAGGAACTAGGATCAAGATGGCTTCTCTTCCGAGGGTGTGTTTGGGAACAAGCGCCTAAAAAAAGAGGAAGTAGAAACCTCAAACTCCATAGAAAGACCAACTATTGAAGGCTGCCTCCTTTACCCACATGGTAGCTCAGAGCCTTTGAGAAAAAGGAATAGAGCAGGGGGTTTTCTATTCATACGTAGGTCTATAGAAAATGTGACAAAAGGTTCCCCTTTCACTTAGGAGATTGATGAATATCATATTCCTCCCAACTTTAAGGTCTATCACTTGAATATGTAGGATAGCTTGGGAGATCCTAGGAACCATGTTTAAGCTTTCATTTTGGCATTGCATCAATACAACACTCCAAATCCAGTGATGTGTTAGACATTTCTTTTATTTTTATAAGACAATGCTTCAAAGTGGTTTGTCCAGTTCATGCCTGAGTCAATAAATTCATTTGCCGAGTTGATAAAGAACTTCATCTTGAGGTTCACCTCCTCTCGGCCCCTCTCCAAGATCACATTCCATCTTATGAACATTCTCCAGTAGCCTAATGAGTCATCAAGTTTGTACCTCAATTGGTTCTCCACAAAAAGTTTGTAGTTCCCTGACCTTAGCAAACAAGTTGTCATAGCTGCATTCATCCATGGCTTCTAAATTGGCCAATTTCATATAGAACTTCATCAAATCATGCCGAGAGTCTAGACGAACTGCTAGAGCGATACTGCAAAAGCATCTAGGCTGAGGAAGCTACTTGAATGGAAAAAAGAGAATACTACAGCTGCCAAGGTCATGATTTATAAGAAGAAAAAGGATACCGAAAGGAGTAACTCAGGAAATCCCACTAGCAGCAATGATCAGAGAAGAGTGTTCAATTGGATTGGGAAAGGCAACCCCCAATTTTTGACAAGGACTTAACCCCATTAGTGACTAGTTGAGCCCACATCTTAGTGGTAATAGAGCAAAATTACATAAGTTGACTGGCCCTAAAGATGGTGGGGAAGAGAGAAAAAAAATGCCAACCTCTACTGCACCTAACACCAAGACATCGGCCACAAGATGAAGAACTACAATGATTTGAAGAAAGAGATAGAGAGCCTTATCAGGCAAGGTCACCTCTAGCAATTCATTAGAACTAATTGTCGAAGCAATCTCAAGGATGACTGCTGAGATGATCATCGAGACAATAGCATTGATGATTGCCAAGAAGATCGTGGCCATCATTAAGATCGTTACTAACTGCCTTGAGATCCTTCTCTCAATCATGGATAAAATCTTGCCAATATCATCAACACAATTAGAGGGGTCTAATGAGGAGACATACTCAGACGTCCTGGAAGAGAAATTTCTATCAAACCAAGCTCTTGGCTCACTCAGGAGATCACGTACAAGTCTATTGATCGCATTCCGACTTCATCCAGCTAGTATAAGGCTCTAGTTATGGATGTCATTGCCAATAATTATCAAATTAAGAAGGTCAATGTAAACCTCAAAAGGTTTATCGATATTTATATTATTGGCTTTTTTAGTAAATATGTGACAACCCCACATTCCCCCAAGGGTTTGGCGGACTGCCTGCCCAACTCTCGCCAGGACTCACTCACTCACTCAATCAACTCTCAAGATTAATCATTCAAGCGTCCAAAATAACATTTAAGTTCTATAATTCAACCAAAATGTAAACTTATTTACAACCCAAAAGCCAAATGTATGATACAACATCAAATGTCAAAATATATCCTATCAACCAAAAGTATAAGTACAAAAGGGTTATACACTCTAGTTCACACTTAATTGTTTCGGACCTCCATTCCTGTAAGGAAAACAAAAACTAAAGGAATGAGTTAAAAACCCAGTGAGGTTCCTAAACAAGTAATCAGGTAAAGAAATCATGGAAATATGGCATTTAAGAGTTTGAACACTTTGCACAATAATATCTAGTCATTCAAGAAATAAATATTCAGTCATTGGAAAGATACGTGCTCACTCGGAGCCATTCAGTCAAGTCATTCATTCATTCATTCGCCAACCATTTTCCTTATCCCTCCAACATTAGAAAACATTTGCAAGTGAAAACTCCTTCAACGTTCTTGTCATTCATTCATTGATATCATTGCATTGAATCCACTGGCCAGTTCTCCACCAGATTTCGTGGTAATACTCGAATATACCAAACACTGTCCCAGGGTCACCAGCCGCCCAACCGAGTCCGCTTCTGGCAACAAAGGGCAAGGGCCCAATTCAGCCAAAAGGCTTACATTCATGCACAAGTAGTATTTAATCATTGAAAACTCACTTTTGCTTGGATCGAGTGTGATAAAGTACACACTCACCCATCAAAAATCCATTTAGCAATCATTAGAAAGTATTTAACATTCCGACAACATTCACAACATTTCACATAGTTATTTAAAGCACACACATGTAAGGAACACTTACCACGGTACAAGTTCAAATGTTCACCTCATGTGCACTTCCAACCTCACCTCCGCATCCTAATATCACATTTATAAAGTGCCATGAGATCCACTCTGCCAAATCACATTACATTATTCCAAAAGAAAAATTAAGCTCAAAATGGTTCAACAACTCTAACTGAAGTTGGAAGTGACAGTAAGGACAGTTTTAAGAAAACAGAGTTTTTCCAAGTTTTATGCGACGCTATTTGAAAAATCATATCTCAAGCTTCTTAAGTCCAAAATTTATAAGCTTTATACAGTTGGAAAATAGATTCAAAGAGTTACAATTTCTCAGAAGATACCTTTGTAAGATTCTATCCACAAGTCAGTCAAAATCCAATCTCAAGCGGCTACTTTATCTAGTAAAAAGACAAAACAGGAATAGAAATTCAGTCAAATGCAACAAACGGAATTCAATTTGGATTTTTCTACACCAAGATATAACAGATTTCCTAAGACTGCTCAAGGTCTCCTGCAAAAAAATTTCAGCAGCACTTCCTTTGTGTTTACCAATTTTTCCAGCCATTTCAAGGCTACATTTTCTTCTCAAATTAGCCCACTCAACACCACAAGACAGCCACAAATCAAGTTCATAAGGTATAGGATAATAAAGTACTTATTTTAGCCACAAACTAGCTATAATCAACATATACCTAAGCTGGAGAATTTTCTACCAAGGCTGAAATTTCATAACTAAAGTTAGGAAGTCCTATTTTGAAGCTAAAATTTCATATCAAAGTTAGAAATCTTCATATCTCAACTTTCATTTCCAAATCAAACCTAGAAACTCCTAATTCATGGCTGAAAATTATAAATAAAAGTTGAAAATTTTCAATAACAACACAAATCTACGAAACCAACCACAATACTTCCATATTCAAGTCATATGCCCATTTAAATGCAAGATTAAAGGGAAAAAGTAGTACCTTACCAAGATTACCTTCAATTCCTAAGGAGAGTAGCAAATCACAGCTTTCTTCCCTCAAAATCACATCACACCAAGCTTCTTCCTTCCTTGTTGCAATCGTCTATGGATGGATTTAGGGTTTAAGGTTGATTTTCCCACAAAATCAAGTTAGGAATCAAGATGGAATTTGGAGAAATTTTCTCTCCTCTCTAATTTCGGCCATGATAAGAAAAAATGAGAGAAAGCTTGGCCAAAAGAAATATAAGAAGGAAAGAAAGTTTTCTTAGTCAACATGTCATGGATCGTTGACACTTAGCGAGCCAAGATTTTTCCTCTTTTTCTTTTCTTTTCTTTCCTTCTCTTGGTCAACAATTTCAGCTAGCTTAGGATTAATTTTGGGGAAGATTAAATGAAATAAAAACAAGGAGATTAGGGTAAGAAAGTATCGGTCAAATGGTGTCCTCCACCGGTAACAAACGACGCACGTCGGTTCAAGCTTATTTTCTTAACTTTCTTATTCTTTTATCTTAACTTATGATTCACTAACTTACTCTTAGCACTTTTTAACCACATACTTCCTCCTACTTAATACCCGCTCTTATTCACCAAATTTTAGCACACACACCTCACCAATCGATCACACTACCAAAATGCACCAAAACCCTAACTTACTTTAACTTTAAAAGTAAAAGTAAAACTCTTAACTCAACTAATGAAATCACCATGAAATTTAGGGCTAGTAAATATTTAAATAATCAAGTAAAGAAATATAGAAGGAAATATAAATTAATGTTTCAAAAATAGGAGAAAATTCTAAAGGAATTTTCGTGTCCTCACACTCTTTCTCCCTTAAGAAAATTTCGTCCTCGACATTTTTACCTTCCATTGTCTCAGATGACTCCAGAGCTTGTTGCTTGTCTAAGGCATATACCCGTGCTGGTACTTTTGATCGGTTTTCTCTTTCATTAGCTTGTCTAGATTTGGTTCTTTCCACTTATTGAACACTATTCCCTCGTGGCTGTTTCTTTGGGCAGTTACTAATTGATGGTCGGTACCCCCCCCACACTAAGCACTTTCGTCCCTTCCTCCAACAATCATTTTTAATCTAATTTGTCTTCCCATAGTATCCACAGGTCAAACGAGAAGCCACCTTTTGGCCTTCTCCAGGAATTCCCTCTTGTTGCCATTTTTCCACTTCACTTTTCCTTGTAGAACCTTCTTCTAGCGTTCCTAGTGTCCATGGTGGATAGGGTGAATAATTTGCTCTTTTTACTTTGGAAGATGTTGCATTTTCTCTAAGTTCTCCATGTATACTATTAGGTGCGCTCCTTTTGCGTGAATGAAAAGTTTTTACGTACGCCTTTGCATTCTCAATCCTTTGGGCCTTCTCAAGAGTTTCAATAAAAGTATTTACTTGAGCAGCTGCTAAAGCTTCTTGAATCTCCAGATTCAACCCCTGTATAAATCGTCTCACCCTCCTCTACTCCGTAACCACTAGTTCAAGAGCAAACTTAGACAATTTAGTAAATTGGGTTTCATATTCAGCTACGCTTAAGGTTCCCTGACATAACCTAATAAAATCATCCTCTCTCTTCTCTTGGACCAGAGGTGGGAACTATTTCTCATTAAATTCTCTCCTAAAATTTACCCAAGTCCATATCGTATGTTTTCTCTCCTATTTTACCCTAATAACATTCCACCATGCCTGAGCGGGTCCCTCAAATTGAAAGACAGCAAATGCCACTTGTTTTTCCTCCGTATAATTCAAGGCCGTAAAAATATTAACCATAACCTCCAACCAATGCTCAGCCGTCTCTGGATCAGGTTCTCCAAGGAATTTAGGAGGAACAAACTTTTGAAAACGCTCTAAAGCCCCATTCTCTCCGTTTTCAGGGTTCCTAGGCTGATTCATTGGAGCTCGACCTTGTTGCTCTACCAATTGCGCTAAGATATTAGCCATTCGTTATATTGCCATTGCTACTTGATCCCCTGCTTCGGTCCTTGGTTCCTGTTGCTGCTCTGCCGCCACATCTCTTGTTTCTCTTGGTTCTTACACTTGCCCACCGCCACATCCACGGCTAGCCCCACGTCCCCGACTAACCCCTTGTACTTGATTTTGTCTACTCTTCATACCTTTCTCTCTCTTTTTTTTTCAAAAGGTTATGTAGCACATAAACAAAATCAATCGACTATAACAGCAAAAGAAAGACATTTTTAAATCGCACAATCAAAGATATGAAAATGCACTTAGTACATTTATAGCATTCCAAGTTCATTCATTGATCAAAACCAAGTGCGTAAAACAAAATAGATACTATACACATTAGTATTGACACGTCACTAGCAGCATACATATAGTGGTATAACAAGAAATGACTTGTCATCCCAGTTACCTACACCTACGTCCTGTATTCTTGAATCTTTAACCTAGGTCTTTATCAAACCAACTAATTCTACTTCTCCCTCAGCTGCAGTTTGCCCTACATTAGACTCAAGATTAAATTCATTAGGGCCTGCATACCCTTAACCTCCCTTGGCTACGTTCACTTCTACTACCTCAACCACAAGTATCTTAAATTAGTCAAAGTACAAAACTCTTCAATTGCATGTATAAATTCAAATACATCATTAGTAATATCAATCCAAGGTAATAACCTACTCTCTCGAGCTAAAAAGAATTCATATAAGCATGGCCTAATCGTATTTTCAAACTTACCTCAATTTCATTCGTAATCATCATAAAAGTATGAATTCTTTAGTACTCAGGTACAAGAATCCGAAAAGAGGATAATTCACAACTCGAGCCGACCGGTTCCAAGAGTAAATCACCTATATTAGAGATTCCTACCTGACATACATATCTATCTTCTCCAAGTATTATGATAAGAGTTTTATGCGCTATAACGTTCATGATTCACAACCTATGCTCTAGAAGAGTACTTCAGTCTTTACTCATTCACATAATAGGGACCATAACACCACTTTGCCCAAACTCACCCCGTGCAGAGACCACATGAAATGGCTCTGATACCACCTGTGACAACCCCACCTTTCTCCTAGGGCGTACTCAAGGGTTTGGCAGACCACTTGCCTAGCTCTCGCCAGGACTCACTCACTCACTCTATCAACTCTCAAGATTAATCATTCAAGCCTCCAAAATAACATTTAAGTTCTACAATCCAACCAAAATGTAAACTTATTTACAACCCGAAAGCCAAACGTATGATACAACTTCAAATGTCAAAATATATCCTATCAACCAAAAGTATAAGTACAAGAGGGTTATACACTCTAGTTCACACTTAATTATTTCGGACCTCCATTCCTATAAGGAAAAGAAAAAAGGAATTAGTTAAAAGTCCAGTGAGATTCCTAAACAAGTAATCCAGTAAAGAAACCATGGAAATATGGCATTTAACAGTTTGAACACTTTGCACAAATAATATCCAGTCATTCAAGAAATAAATATTCAGTCATTGGAAAGATACGTGCTCACTTAGAGCCATTCATTCAAGTCATTTATTCATTCATTCTCCAACTATTTTCCTTATCCTGCCAACATTAGAAAACGTTTGCAAGTAAAAACTCCTTTAGTGTTCTTGTCATTCATTCATTGATATCATTGCATTGAATCCATTGGCCAATTCTTCACCAGGTTTCGTGATAATACTCGAGTATACCAAACACTGTCCCAAGGTCACCAGCCGCCCGATCAAATCCGCTTCTGGCTCGAGTCGACTGGCAACGAAGGGCAAAGGCCCAGTTCAGCCAAAAGGCTTACATTCATGCACAAGTAGCATTCAATCATTGAAAATTCACTTTTGCTTGGGTCGAGTGTGATAAAGTACACACTCGCCCATCAAAAATCTATTTAGCAATCATTAGAAAGCATTTAACATTCCGACAATATTCACAACATTTCACATAGTCATTTTAAACACACACATGCAAGGAACACTCACCACGGTACAAGTTCAAGTGTTCACTTCATGTGCACATCCGACCTCACCTCCACGTCCTAAAATCACATTTATAAAGTGCCATGAGATCCACATGCCAAGTCACATTATTTCAAAAGAAAAATTAAACTCAAAATGGTTCAACAACTCCAACTTGAAGTTGGAAGTGAAAGTAAGGACAGTTTTAAGAAAACAGAGTTTTTCCTAGTTTTACGCGATGCTATTTGAAAAATCATATTTCAATTTTCTTAAGTTTAAAATTTATAAACTTTATACTGTTGGAAAATATATT
Organism: Coffea eugenioides; assembly: GCF_003713205.1. Taxonomy (NCBI): domain Eukaryota; kingdom Viridiplantae; phylum Streptophyta; class Magnoliopsida; order Gentianales; family Rubiaceae; genus Coffea; species Coffea eugenioides. Next base: position 32,735,254 of record NC_040040.1, on the reverse strand, counting down.
CAAAGGGGTACAATTTCTCAGAAGACACCTTTGCAAGATTCTATCCACAAGTCAGTCAAAATCCAATCTCAAGCGGCTGCTTTATCCAGTAGAAAGACAGAACATGAATAGAAATTCAGTCAACTTTGGAAAATCACAGATATTCATAGGAATTGTGAAAATTCTGAAATTTTCATAGTTAGCTATGAGTCTAGTTTCAAATGCAACAAACGGAATTCAATTTGGATTTTTCTACACCAAGATATAACAGATTTCCTAAGACTGCTCAAGGTCTCCTGCAAAAAAATTTCAGCAGCACTTCCTTTGTGTTTACCAATTTTTCCAGCCATTTCAAGGCTACATTTTCTTCTCAAATTAGCCCACTCAACACCACAAGACAGCCACAAATCAAGTTCATAAGGTATAGGATAATAAAGTACTTATTTTAGCCACAAACTAGCTATAATCAACATATACCTAAGCTGGAGAATTTTCTACCAAGGCTGAAATTTCATAACTAAAGTTAGGAAGTCCTATTTTGAAGCTAAAATTTCATATCAAAGTTAGAAATCTTCATATCTCAACTTTCATATCCAAATCAAAGCTAAAAACTCCTAATTCACGGCTAAAAAATATAAATAAAAGCTGAAAAATTTCAATAACAACACAAATCCATGAAACCAACCACAATACTTCCATATTCAAGTCATATGCCTACTTAAATGTAAGATTAAAGGGAAAAAATAGTTCCTTACCAAGATTACCCTCAATTCCTAAGGAGAGTAGCAAATCACAACTTTCTTCCTGTGACACCGCCACCTCTCCCTAGGGCAAATTCTAGGGTATCAGCGAGGCGTCTGCCCAACTTTCATCAGGATTCACACACTCATTCAAGTTTAAAAGAAATTCACAAGTCAATCATAGACTTTAGGATTAATGGAATATTTCAAATATATAATCCAAATTCTTCTAAGGCTACTATATACAATTACAATCCCAAAATCCAAATATAATAAAGTTTACACTTCCAATGTCTCCAATATCATAAAAAAGATTCACTAGTGTCAAGCAAAAATCACTAGTTTAGAACTTCCCAACTTCCACTTCCAAACCTGTTAAAGAAAACAACTTAAAGGGATGAGCTAACGCTCAGTGAGGCCAAGAAAATCATGCAAGCAAGCAAGTAGCACAAATTAAATCAAATATCACACTTAAAACGACTTGACATGAAATTTCATTTAAGTGCACAAATAGAAAGTAAACATATGTAAAAAGATACAGGAGCTCTCAGGAGCTATATCCACACTGTTTCACCGATAATCTTGATCCATAATTTCCAAGTGTTGACACTCCGTCAACCGAGCAAGTAACAAGTTCGTACAACCCCACTTTTCACTAATTTTCGTCCATCGTTACATTCTCTACCGGGCCCGAACGTTAAACAAGTTTTGATATTACTCGAGTATATCCAAGCAAGTCAAGTATATGAGCTCAAGATTCACCAAACTCCTCAACCAAACCCTTGCTAGCTTGAGTTGAATAGCTAGCCATTGGGTTTTGGGCGTCCCCACGAGTATAAGTGGTCGATGGGACAATGCTCCAATCGACTTAAAATCGGTCAAAGTACTGAGTCGGTATGAGAGGCACTTCCCACCCGAATAGGGTGTGGTACATACTGCTGCTTAGTACTCACGATTATAAGCTTGTTCAAGTACAAGTTCAAGTCACGCAAATTCATATACAAGTAGTGAGTATTCATGAGGGAGAGGATAAAGGCGATAAAGTACACCCTTGTCTCGGCAAGTTCATAAATCATGACAATTTCACATAACACTTGTACAAATATCATTTCAATCATAGTACATTAAACATGCACTTGACACTCACCAAAAGTCAAGAGCAAAGCAAGAACAAAAGCAAGAGGTCAAACAAGCTCCTCGGCATCCACATGATCACCTGAGGTATGTACAATCATGATTACCTAGGTATTCGATCAAGGCCAATGAGAAAAATATCCTCTTGCGACCCACATTCAAAACCACAAGCTCAAGTCGAGTTAAAAGAGACTTTCTCTCTTAATCATTGAAATAATACTCAAAGAGAACTCAACGGTCATTTTCGAGTCAAGTCGTGGCAAGAAATCTCGATTCCAAAAAAGAAAGCACCCTACTTAATTTTTGGCCCTAAAATCGAGGAAAAGGAAAATGATTTTCATATCTTAAAACTTCTAATCTTATGCCCAAGTTTTAGAATATAAAGGAGCGTTCACATTTTCTAATCTTATGGAGTCCAAATCCATCAAAATGCTACTCATTTTCATAGTAAATGTTGAAGTTAAAAGTTTCAAATTTCGAGTATAAAATTAGTGAAATCCTCCAAAAATTACTTTAGGTAAAACGCTCCATTTTATGGTTCAATTTCGTGAAAACCAAGGGCATTAGACTCGGGGATGAAATCTATTTCCCAAGTACGAAATGAGATGCAAATAACCAAGGAAGTTAGGCTTGAAACTTAGAAAATGTTTCCAAGTGACTTTGGAGTGTTGTCACTTACCAAGGAAAAATTCAGTTTTGGGCAACCTTTTTTCAAAAATTATAACTTGAGTTTCATAAGTCCAAAATTGGAAAATCTTATACCATCAGAAAAATAAACTCAATGAACTAAAATTCTCTAGAAGACACTTTTTCCAGATTCAAATCCGAAATCAGTCAAATCATAGCTCCAACTCACTGTTTCAGTAAGAACAGAGCAAAACAGTCTTGTATTTTCAGTGAATTTTGGAAATTTGAAAAAAGTCATAGCAATCGAACCAGCCCTTGACATTTATACCACGAAAAGAACTCCAAGTCTAGTTTCAAACACAATAAGCGGAACTCAATTTGGATCTTTCTACACCAAGATACCATAGTTTTTCAAAAATTGGTTTTTGAAACCTATTTCACAAATTTCCAGCCTTGGAGTATCCGACACAATTTCGAAATCAGGTCCTAATTAAGGTTACATAAGTCCAAAATTAACATGGTTTATGGCATTGAAAACTAGATTCAAAATGCTAAAAATCACTAGAAGAAACTATCTTCAAATTCATTTCACAAGGGAACAAAAACGAGCTACAAGCTGCAGCTGTGCAGGTCTCACGACTAAAATAGTAGGAAAAAAACAGTCAATTTTGCTGGATTACTACGGCTCACAGAAAATGAATTCGCAGGGGTATTTTATACCGTTAGAAAGCCCTCGGAGTCTAGTTTCAAATGCCACAAACATTACTTGATTTTGAATCCTGTACGAAAAATTATGTGCAGTTAAATACACTCTGGTTGGCTGTCCTGAGCAGAATTTTCCAGGTTGGTTTCTCTTCTCTAAATTTAAATTTTACCCAATTAAATGAAATGATTTTTGAGAGATAACTTCCACACACACAACCCAACATATAACAAGCATTTTTGCAGCAATTTAACAACAAAATTTGAAAATAAATCAAGGGAAATGAATCAACAAAAACTCGGACAGCATTGGCCCTCTTTCCCTTCAAATTTTTCTCTCCAACTTTCAAGCCAAAATCAAACTAGAAATTACTAAAATAACAACCAAACAAACAAGAAATTCTTAAGTCCACTACCTAATAATTCTCCTCAAGACATCTACCTAAGAGTAAATCAAGGAAATAAGGATATCCTCAAGTCATCTAGCCTAGCTTTGTTTAGGGTTTCAAATACCCTTTCATAACAACCCAAAGTTACTACTAAATCTTGCATGAAACTAAAGATCAAGTGAAGTGAAGCTAGTTACCTCACTCAAGTTTCTTCAACCCTAGTTAGAGTCAAGCTTTGCACCACCAAGATCACCAAGAATCACCACAAGACAAGAATTTTCTTCTAACTTGATCAACTTCCAAAGGTTTGAAGGCTTTTGGAGAGATTCTTGGAGCAAGATTTATGGTTGAAGATGAAGTTTTTCTTCCCTTCCTTTGGAGCTCCAAGCATTCGGCCAAGAGAGAGAAAAGGAAGAAGAAATGAAGCTTTGGTTGTGATATGAAATTGAAGAGAAAACTTGCCTTTTTGAGTGGTTAAAAGTCAACTAGAAATAGTGGTCAAATAGTGCCATGCACTAGCTAGTTTTCTTCTTGTTTCTTACTCTCAAATATTAATCTTTCAAGGTAGTTTTTCTTACATCACTAATACTCATTCTTACTAGTTTGAGGTTAAATCACCAAATCCCTAATTAATCGCGCTAGTACGACTTTTGAAAAATTTTTGACGCGTAAGCGATAAAATTTGATTTAAGTAAAATTCATACTAAAGTGATAAAATTAAATGACATGCCAATACAAACAATTTTAAAATAGATGAAATTAAGAATAAATGTGCGAGTCCTCACATTCTTTCCCCCTTAAAAGGAATTTCGTTCTCGAAATTCTCACCTTTGCTCGCATAGACTTGATGCTACAGGATTTTCCTCCAATTCTCAAATGCCTTCTCTTACTCATATTACTACAACAAACTTACCTAGAGGGAAAATCTTGCCACGTAAGGCTAAACTAATATGTTAAGGAAGTTTAACAAGAATGTCAAAATGTGCAGGGTAGTATAAGCTTGAAGACCTAATGAAAAGTGAAAACGATAACTATGAAACTTGGTTACTACTTTTGCTGGATCCTGAAATCAAACACAGTACACTGACCACATACTATCTTCTCTATTCGAACTACCTTCCTTCATTATTAACCACAAACAAATAAAGAATTCTTGTCCAAATCTAAGAACAAATCATGTAATCCTTACCTCAATATCCCAATGGTCCTTAAGTATTCTCAATGAATTTAATGTCTCGTATATCAAATTCTATAAGATCTTAACAACGTAGTAATTTTGTCCTACTAGGCCTTAACCCTATTAATCTTTCAAAATGGTTAGAAAGAAATCTCAAGTAATCAATAACTTCAAAAAAAAAATCACATCCAATTCCATACAAATGTATACAAATATCAAAACACTAAGGATAAACCTTAAATTTAATAATATATTATCATAGTCCGCTAGTCACTTATTCCGAACCTTACATCAGATATAATAAGGCTCTTGGATTCATTCCTCTTCACAAAGAGAAAATATAGTTTTATAACAAAAATCAAAATGTTTAAAATTTAAGAGAATGATATAAAATTTTCAGAATGACGCTCATAAGAGTAATTTTTTTTAAAATTCTTGGTTGTTTGCAAGGAGGCTCTCTTAGTTAACTCTAAAGTGGAAAGGTAAGATGAGGAGGACATAAAATACTTGGTTAAAATCTTTTTTTATAAAAGATACGATCTTAATAATTCAAATTTTATGAAAATATCGTACAAGAGAATTATCCAAATAACTTAAACAAGAAAAACAAGATCGAAAATTTAAATTACTTTTACAAGCACATTTATAGCAAAATTAAATATCAATATCTAAAAGGCGTTGAAAGACAAGGAAGTATATTATCAAATGAAAAATTTTTGAATTCATCATCATTTTTTTTGTCAAACTTCACACGTAGCAGGTAAAACTAGTATAGGAGGTTTTAAACATGAAGTACTGAAATTTTTTTTTTCTAAAGTCAGGTATAACATGTTCCATTATCAAAAGATAGATTAAATTTCTTCCCAAAACTATCTGGTTTATATCTAAGATTCGATGGACCAATTTACATTCCCTTTAATCATGGATCCTTGAACCTTAACTACTAATCATAAGACAAAAGTCTTTCACCAACACAATTGAAAGTTTACAACTATTCAACCCGGATTATCTTCATACACATACCATTATGTTCAAGCGTAAATAAAGTACTAAGTCATCATTGCCAACATTCATTCTTCCCATGGACTAAAGTGAATCATCAAGTTACCTCGCACCCCAAACAATGATTAACTCATATCATGATCAGACACCAATGTATTCAACATATATCTTTAAACCGTACTCCTATATTATCTATATCCTCAACGCCATTCTTTGGTTTCTATTTCTCACACAAGCCTAAGGCAATACAGGTATAAAAGGGCGAGGATCACGTAATCATAGATGCAATACTAGTCAATCATAATCCAAAATACAATTATCAGATCTCACAAAATTGATGCATATGATCACAACAGGTACAAGTAAACATATAACAAGTCCAAATATATCAGAAATTAAGCAAGTCTACAGTGCTAGCACAATACACATTCAAGACATGCATCAAATTTCAAATTAGACCACCATCAATAGAAATCCTAACCAGGGATTTACTCGCCTAGGCCACGACAACCTTCATAATTCCAATCTCTTCAATTTGTTCAGCCTTAGATCTAGCACTCAGATCTTTCATGTCCTAACTTTTGCCATTACACTTTATCAAACTTTAGCCTCTCCATTTTATCTCTTAGCTGTCCTTCCCTTTAGTCAATGCAATTATGGAACTCCTAGAACTATCCACAAAACCATTAGTACACTTGCTCCTCGATCACACTAACTTCAAACTCTCGGATGCGATCACTTTACATCTTCAAATATCCCTCAGTTCTTACACCTGAAGATAGGCTCTCTCCTTGAAAACCAAGAATTTCATATTCAAATCATGGATAAACTTTTTTTTTCAAAGCGGAAACTTTTTCAGTAGGTAAATAAGTGGAAAATGCATTTTATTCCTTTGAAAACTCTTTTGTTTTGGTTCAAAACCATCATATGTGGAATTAACTACCAAATCTCGGTTTCTCATCTCTGATAGCAAATACCACTATTTGCACCGATTCCTTTCATTCCTACAAGTATAAAGATAATTCGAATCCCATTCAATCTTTCACTATTAATCTCTCACATAATGTTTCCTTTCGATATAACACCACATAATTCCTCGATTTTGTTTCCACCAACGCCATATAAGAAACTCTCAAGTACCAATTCTCTTTAATCACTAGGACACAGTGGTTCTCCAGTTCATGTAATATTCAAGTTAATCCCACAGTCCGGCATTCTAAACTCCAATCCTAGGATACACTACAAGATCTGAAACCGAAAAATCTGATACCAACTGTGACGCCCCCACCTCTCCCTAGGGCAAACCCTAGGGTATTAGTGAGGCGTCTGCCCAATTCTCGTTAGAATTCACGCACTCATTCAAGTTTAAAAGAAATTCACAAGTCAACCATAGACTTTAGGATTAAAGGAATACTTCAAATATACAATCCAAATTCGTCTAAAGCTACTGTATACAATTACAATCCCAAAATTTAAATATAATAAAGTTTACACTTCCAATGTCTCCAATATCATACAAAAGATTCACTAGTTTCAACTACAAACCGCTAGTCTAGAACTTCCCAACTTTCACTTCCAAACCTGTTAAGGAAAACAACTTAAAGGGATGAGCTAATGCTCAGTGAGGCCAAGAAAATCAAGCAAGCAAGCAAGTAACATAAATTAAATCAACTATCACACTTAAAACGACTTAACATGAAATTTCATTTAAGTGCGCAAATAAGAAGTAAAACACACATAAAAGGATACAGGAGCTCTCAAAAGCTATATCCACACTGTTTCACCGAGAATCTTGATCCACAATTTTGAAGTGTTGACACTCCGTCAATCGAGCGAGTAACAAGTCCGTAGAACCCAACTTTTCACCAATTTTCGTCCACTGTTACACCCCCTACCGGGCCCGAACGTCAAATAAGTTTTGATATTATTCGAGTATATCCAAGCAACTCAAGTATATGAGTCCAAGGTTCACCAAGCTCCTCAACCAAGCCCTTGCTGGCTTGAGTTGAATGGCCCTTGCTGGCTTGAGTTGAATGGCTAACCATTGGATTTTGGGCATCCCCATGAGTATAAGTGATCGATGAGACAATGCTCCAATCGACTTAAAATCGGTCATAATATTGAGTCGGTATGAGAGACACTTCTCACCCAAATAAGGTGTGGTACATGCTGCCGCTCGGTACTCACAATTACAAGCATGTTCAAGTACAAGTTCAAGTCACGCAAATTCATATACAAGTAGTGAGTATTCATGAGGGAGAGGACAATGGCTATAAAGTATACCCTTGTCTTGGTAAATTCATAAATCATGACAATTTCACATAACACTTGTACAAATATCATTTCAATCATAGTACATGAAACATGCACTAGACACTTACCAAAAATCAAGAGCAAAACAAGAACAAAAGCAAGAGGTCAAACAAACTCCTCGGCGTCCACGTGATCACCTAAGGCATGTACAATTATGACTATCTAGGTATTCGACCAAGGCCAATGAGAAAAATATTCTCTTGCGACCCACATTCAAAACCACACTCTCAAGTTGAGTTAAAAGAGACTTTCTTTCTTAATCATTGAAATAATACTCAAAGAGAAATCAACGGTCATTTTCGAGTCAAGTCATGGCAAGAAATTTCGATTCCAAAAAAGAAAGTACCCTATTTAATTTTTGGCACAAAAATTGAGGAAAAAATGATTTTCATATTTTAAAACTTCTAATCCTATACCCAAGTTTTAGAATATAAAGGAGCATTCACATTTTCTAATCTTATGGAGTCCAAATCCATCAAAATGCTACTCATTTTCATAGTAAATGTTGAAGTTAAAAGTTCCAAGTTTCGAGTATAAAACTAGTGAAATCTTCCAAAAATTACTTTAGCTAAAACGACCCATTTTATGGTTCAATTTCGTGGGAACCAAGGGCATTAGACTCGGGGATGAAATCTATTTCCCAAGTACGAAATGAGATACAAATAACCAAGGAAGTTAGGCTTGAAACTTAGAAAATGTTTCCAAGTGACTTTGGAGTGTTGTCACTTTCCAAGGAAAAATTCAGTTTTGGGTAACCTTCTTTGAAAAATCATAACTTGAGTTCCATAAGTCCAAAATTAGCAAATCTTATGCCGTTGGGAAAATAGACTCAATAAACTAAAATTCTCTAGAAGACACTTTTTCCAGTTTCAAATCCGAAATTAGTCAAATCTTAGCTCCAACTCACTGTTTCAGTAAGAACAGAGCAAAACATTCGTACTAGTCCGAGGTTAAATCTCCAAATCCCCAATTAATCGCGCCGGTGAGACTTTTGAAGAATTTTTTATGCGTAAGCGATAAAATTTGATTTAAGTAAAATTTATGCTAAAGTGATAAAATTAAATGACATGCCAATACAAATAATTTTAAAATAGGTGAAATTAAGAATAAATATGCGAGTCCTCACACTTTCCTCAAAATCACACCACACCAAGGTTCTCCCTTCCTTATTGCAACCTTCTATGGATGGATTTAGGGTTTAAGGTTGATTTTCCCATAAAATCAAGTTAGGAAGCAAGATAGAACTTGGAGAAATTTTCTCTCCTCTCTAATTTCAGCCATAACAAGAAAAAATGAGAGAACGCTTGGCCAAAAGAAAGATAAGAAGGAAAGAAAGTTTTCTTTGTCAACATGTCATGGATCGTCGACACTTGGCGAACCAAGATTTTTCCTCTTTTTCTTTTCTTTTCTTTCCTTCTCTTGGTCAACAATTTCAGCTAGCTTAGCGTTAATTTTGGGGAAGATTAAATGAAATAAAAACAAGAAGATTAGGATAAGAAAGTATCGGGCAAGTGGTGTCCTCTACCGGTAACAAACGACGCCCGTCGGTTCAAGCCTATTTTCTTAACTCTCTTATTCTTTTATCTTAACTTATGATTCACTAACTTACTCTTAGCACATTTTAACCACATACTTTCTCCTACTTAATACCCGCTCTTATCCACTAAATTTTAGCACACACACCTCACCAATCGATCACACTACCAAAATGCACCAAAACCCTAACTTGTGACGTCCCCACTTCTCCCTATGGCGAACCCAAGGGTATCCGCGGAACGCCTCTCTAACTCTCGCCAGGACTCGATACAAGTCAAATTCAAACTTAAGGATAAACAACCGAAATAATAAAGGTCGAAGTAAAGAAAAATCGCTTCCCTAATAAAACATTCAAATCTTACATCATAAGTTACCAAAAGTACATCAATTTTTCCCAAAATACAACCACTAGAAGTCGACTAATCAATTACATCCCAAGATTCTAATCAAAAGTAATCAAGTCTGTTTCCTCAAAATTCTTTTCATTCCGAGCTCCTGTTAAGGAAAACAAACTAATGGGGTGAGTGAATGCTCAGTGAGGCCAAGAAAAAAACATGCAAACACAGTTCAAGTAACAATAACACTTGTACAAAAATTAAAGCTATAAAGTTCAAGAAATTCACAATTAATAATAAAACACAATTAATAAAGCTATAGGAGCTCTCAGGAGTTAGATTCTACTTGCTTTGCCGAGACTCAATCCAATACCTCCACGTGATGACACTCCGTCAACCGGATAGGTATTTAGTCCGTAGAACTCCACTTACTTCACAATCCCATTCACCGGTACTCCCCCTGCTCCGGGCCTGCACATCAAATTAGAAAAGGCGATACTACTCGAATATGCCAAACTAGATCTCTCAAATAGATCAAAGTTATGATTTTCTCATGGCTCACCAAGCTTCTCGACCAAACCCATGCCGGCTTGAACCGCAAGGTCAGCCGATGAGTTTGGGCGTCCCCCACGATTACACGTACAAGTCGATGAGATTGACTCCAATCGACATAGTCAACACAAGTATAATTTACTATTGCAACACTTCACGTAATTCACTTAGCAATTCACTTCACACACTTCAATTATACTTCACGTAAAAGAAAACGAGTATGATAAAGTACACACTCGACTCGACAAATCATGTTCACGTATACAAGTAAGATTAATCAAGTAAACACAACAATTTATGCACTTGACACTCACCAATTCAAAAGTAATTGAACGAGTAAAGTCTTTAGTTGTCCCCCCCAAGATTCTCTTCAAGACTCACTTGAGCACCTGAAGAAATAGGGACCATACATCATTCACGTAAACTCACGACCACTTATCATACAAGGAAGAAAATGCATTCGTTTAAACGTAGAACAATACCACAAGAGAGCTTTACTCTATTGAAATTCAAGATTCAAAAGTAAGGATTTAAACTCACAAGGAAAACTTGTACCCTCCATGAAATCGGGTTTAAAACGGTCTATCAATATCGAAAGGAAGTGAAAAGTTCTCATAAGTTCATTTCCTAAAAAATCAGAAATTTTCAGTTTTGCGCGACAAAACTTGAAAAATTAGATCTTGAGTTTGGCACTTCCAAAAATGGAAAAATTTATACCATTGGAAACTAGATCCAAAGTACTAAAAGTTCCCAGAAGACATCTTTCCAAGCTTCCAACTAGAAAGCATTCAAATTTCAGCTCAAAGTTGTGGATTCATGAAGACAAGACAAAACCAGTCTTGATTTTTGGCGATGTTTGGAAATTCGGCAAAATTCATAGGAAGTGAATCAGCCTCAGGAATTTATAATAAAATAAGGCTTATAATAAAATAAGCCTCTGGAACTAAATCCGTAGTTTTGAGCATCAAGCTATAACAGTTTGAATTCGGTTGATTTTCACGACCTGATCAGTGAATTTCCAGTTTTGAAGAGCAATATTTGGGGCATCATTTGGGTCTCGAAATGATATTGAAATTATGCCAAATTTGATACACTTAAACTTCCATATGCGGACTACCTCTCTATAAAATTAAGGCAAAAAATCGCATGGGAAGGTAGTTAACGAAATGACCAAAGTTTGTGAAATTTCTCAAAGCTAATCTGCCAACCCTATCTCTCTTTCTTTTTCAAAAGTTTTGTCCAATGAAATCAGCCCCAATTCGCTCCATTTTTTAAACCAAGATTCCAGAAACATTTAATGAGCAATTGATGGGTAAATGACACCAAAATTTTTGAAATATAACATCCCAAAACAGACTTGGCCATTCGGTCAACGGGGAAGGGAAAATTTTCCAGTTTCCAGCTTTGTCGCAGATTTGAAATCAAACCATATCTAACTCTATACAAATCCAAATTGAGAATGGTTTATCATGTTAGAAACTAGGTTCAAAATTCTACAATTTATCAGAAGGCATCATTTTGAAAATCTTTTCACAAGTGGAACAAAATTGAGCCACAAGATGCAGCCTCCCAATTTCACTCGGACAACCAGGCAAAGCAGGACAGTCCATTTTGCTGACTTACCACGGTTTGCTCAAAACGAACTAGCAGGGGGTTTTTATACCCGTTTGAAAGCTCTGAATGCCGCAAACGGCACTCAATTTCGACTTTTGTACAAAGAGTTATATTCAAGCAAAGGACCACTGTCCGGTTACCCTGCTAGCGAATTTCCAGATTTCAAACTTTTCCAAAACTCAAGTTTTATGCAACCATCCGACATGATTTTTGAAAAACACTTTCTACACACATAATATAACATATATCCATCAATTTAACAGCCAAACGAGCATCAAAATTTCAAATTAAAAACAGAACAACATGAACAGAATTTCGGCCAGCTTTCCCTTCACAATTTTTCTAAATTTCTCTCCACTTTGTAACCATAATCATCTCATTCATCACATGAACAACAATAATCAAACAATATAGCCTCAAGTCAGCTCGCTAAAGGCCTCATCAAGACATCTAGCTTAGGATTTAAAACAAGAGAAATGTTTCCTCAAGTCCGCTAGCCTATACACGCGATTAGGGTTTCAAACCCATGAAAACTAAGCCCTACTCTTCTTATAATTTGAAAGATTAAGAGGTGAAGAAAGGTTACCTCTTCAAGTTATGAACCCTAGTTGGAAGTGAGTGTTTCTACCAAATTTTCACCAAGAAAACTCCACAAGTCTTCACCTTTCTCCAAGATGGAATGAAATCCCAAGGAACTATGAAGTTGGATGATGATTTACAACTGAAATGGAACCAAAAGAAATGGAGTTATTCTTCCCTTCTTTCCTTGCTAGTTTCGGCTGAGAGAGAGGAGAGAGAGATGAGTGTGAAGCTTGTGAGGAAAGATTGGAGGGAAAAGTAGCCATTAAGCTTGCCAAAAGTCAACTCTTAATAGTGTCGTAATAAGGTTTTGTACTACCACTTTTCTCTCTTGTTTGATACACTTATACACTAATCCTCCAAGGTAATTCCTCCAACACTTTAATTACTCATACTTACGAGTCTAATACTAATTCCTTAATTCACCAATTAATCAGATCGGCATGACTTCGGAGAAACTTTGGACGCGCGTGCGAAAAAAATGAAATTTAAGAGCAATTCATGCAATACTAGAATAATTAAATAACACTAGGGCAAATAATTATAAAAATGACTAAATTAAGAATAAAACATGAGTCCTCACATAACTTACTCTGACTTTAAAAGTAAAAGTAAAACTCTTGACTCAACTAATGAAATCACCATGAAATTTAGGCCTAGTAAATAGTTAAATAGTCAAGTAAAGAAATATAGAAGGAAATATAAATTAATGTTTCAAAAATGGGAGGAAATTTTGAAGGAATTTTCGAGTCTTCACAAAATCGGTCTCCAAAACAATCAAAAGCTTCATCAATTAATCCCATCCCAGCTACATCCAGCCAGCATAAGGCTCTAGTTGTGGATGTCATTGCCAATAATTATCAAGTTAAGAAGGTCAATGTAAACCTCAAAAGCTTCATCGATGTTTATATTACTAGATTTTTCAATAAATATGTGACGACCCTACCTCCCTCTAGGGCGAACCCCAAAGGCTAGTGGATTGCCTACCCAACTCTCGCCAGGACTCACTTACTAACATTAACTTCAGAGATGACATTAACGTCAAAATAAGCACGAAACTTCCCAATAAATATTACAAACCACCCAACATCAGAAAACATACATACATAGATATACAGCTAAGCGAAATGAGATGCAAGTAGTTCAATCACTTCACTAAGTATAAATAGGATTTGCAATTACTTAAAATGAGGGCTACAACTTTCGAATTCACTATTCTTTGGATACCAAATCAATAACACTAAAATTCTTCAAAATAACATTTACATGCTACAAATCAGTCAAATAGATGAACCAAAGTACAAGCTATAAGATAAGAACTTGAAAACTAGTACTCTAATACAATGTCGGCCGATTACAAGTTTAAGAATTTCTATTACAAACTAGTACCATTCTTCTCTCTCTCGTCTCGCACCCTGTTAAGGAAAACAAATAAAGGGATGAGCTAAAAGCCTAGTGAGGTTCCAAGTAAACAACATGATACGAAATATGGGCCGCTTATGGGCCATGTTTTGGGCTGCAAGAGATTGAATCTTTTAGTAATAGTTAGTAGTTTATTTTCTAGATTCCTATTTTATTTGCTAGGAATAAATTCGGTCCAAGACCTCATGTTGAGTTGGATCCGATTTATAGAGTCTAGGCTCACTATAACTTAAGTTGGTTAATTAGCTTTTATTGGGTTATGTTGGGCCAGCTTAAAGCCTTCATTGGATCAATTATAAGCTGACCATTAGATAGTGGATTTGAGTAGTGGAATCGGGCCAAAGGCCTAGCCTAGCCGAGTTAGGGTTTTGTCTTGTAAGGCTATATATAGCCTAGGTTTTCATTCATTAGGGGGACAAAATTCAGATTTTATAAAATATATGTGAGTTATTTCACTCTCTCTTGCCTCAAGAGAATTTCCTTTGAATACTTGAGAATCAATCTCAAGTTGTTCAACGAACTTATCAATCAAGTAGTCTCCTTGATTGTGGCGTTCTTCTATCTATACTTTTGGTTCACTAAAGTGGCTAGTCGTGGGTTAAGGAATCTCCTTAGTTCGTGGCTCGTGATTCTAGAAGGGTCAAAGTTCCGCAAAACATCCCAACTTGGTGTTCGTCTAGATCCGTCTCACATCAGTTGGTATCCAGAGCTAGTCGACGACATCAAGTATATCCCGTTGAGTTTGTTCGTAAGCTTTCTAGTCAATTTTATTTTGCAATTCTGGTCGTGTCTTCCTTGTGTCAAATCCGATTGTTATTACAAAAAAAAAAAAAAAAAAAAAAAGTACTGTAGCATCGTACTGTTCATCGCTACTGTAGCGATACTGTTCACCGCGCCGCACTGTAGCGATACTGTTCATCGCTACTGTAGCGACACTGTTCATCCCGAAAAAAAAACTTTTGTTCATAACTTGTGTTTCTTTCTTATTTTGGTGTCTTGTTATATTGTTCTTGAAGTTTTGTGTTGGTTTAGAGTAAAAAAAAAAAATCCAGCCGCTAGGGTTTCCTTGGGCGCAAGTTTCTTGCCAAATCTGTCCAAACTTTAGTTTATTCCACCAAGTTGTTTTAATTAATTTCCTAAACTGATTTTGTGGTTGAACTTGTTTGGGGTTGGAATCTTGGAGAGGGACTACCATAATCTAGGGTTTCTTGAGTTTCTTGAAACTAATCTTGAAGTCTCAAAATCTTGATACATGTTTTGATAGTTATTGGAGGATTGAAGGAGAACATTGGTTTGACATTAAATTCTGGAATTTTACCCAAGAACAGCCGAGTAATTGTGTGTTCTTAGAGTCAAAAAAAAAATAGAAAAAAAGAAAAAGAGAAAGGGCACTCGGGTAGCAAACAACAAAGAAGGAAGCCGCACTTTTATTTGCCAAATTCTGTCTTGTTGCAATTGTTTCAACAAACCAGAAAATTACATCAAGAAAAAGACTACTCAAAAGTTTTGACCAACCTCCTCTTGAAAATCTTGCACACCTTGAGCCTTGATCACTTGTATCACCCGTTGAGTCTTTTGAGGATCTTGACCATCTTGATTCTTGAAGATTTGCACTTCCCTACGTATAAACAGTTTCTTGTACGTCCTTGCATCCATACGGGGCTTTCTTGGCTTAGGAGTAAACCTCTTGGGAGTTTCTTGAGCAGGCCGCTTGGGGTATTCTTGGGTGACGTTGCTTGTGTCATCTTGTGAAGCCATTGTTAGCACCAAGCGTCAAAACTGTCCTTGTGTGGAGCAAAGAGGGGAGGGCCGAATTGTTGTTCTTGAGGGAGAGTAAGGGACGAAAATTTTGAGGGGATTTAAGAAGAGGTAATTCTGGAAAATTTTGGGGTTAGGAAGCTACCAAATCTGGAAAATTTTTTAGGAAATTCCAGCCGACTTTGAGGGGAATTTAAGAAGACAAGAAATCTGGAATTTTTTTCGTGGAAGCTATTCTGATTTGATAAGGTACCAAATCTGGAAATTTTCAGCGGTTAGGAAGCTACCAAATTCTGTTTTGCAGCCGACTTTGGAAGGTTTAAAAGGAGCAGAAATCTGGAAATTTTTTGGTAATAATTCTGTTTGGTTAGCCGACTTTAAGGAAATTTCCAAATAAGTCCAACACCTAACTTGTTTCCAAAAATCAATTGGGCAATTAAGTAAAGCACTTGGGAACTCCATCATCGTCCTTGGACTTTCTTTTTCTTTGTACATCAATTTTTTGCTCTTCCATTCCTTATTCATTACTTGAGCTTTCCATTTCTACTTTTTGTTTCCTTGTTCCTTTGATACAATTGGGAGCTATATTGATTAAAGTTTGATTGAACTTCCTTGAGAAAATTTCTGATTTCTTCAAAGGAAACAAACAAGTGGTTTGAGAAGTGAATTGGTGAGAGCATTAGAGTGCCATACACACTTGAGTGAAAACACGAGAGGAGTGAAACACGTAAGGGAGCGAGTGAGGACTGTTCTACTAATTTTTGTTGAGTTTTGCAGGTACTAAAAGTATGAGACAAACGAATGCTCAACTGGAGCTTCACCATCTTGTGCCTAAAGGAGTAAATACTGTGGCATTGCGTGAGATAACTGAGCAATTGGAAATCATCAAAGCTCAAAAAAATGATTGGTTTTATACACGTTGCCATATCAAGGATAAAGTTTGCAGCTTAGCCATTGATAAGGGTTGTGAAGTTAATCTCGCAAGTACTGTCTTGGTTGAGAAATTGAATCTTCCAACCATTGATCATCTTCGCCCTTACAAGTTGCAAAGTGATAGTGGTGATATTTGGATTACCAAGCACACACTTGTTCCTTTTCGTATTGGTCAATACGTGGATGAGGTGTTGTGTGATGTGGTTCCCATTCAAGTGACGCATGTGCTGTTGGGACAATGGTGGATGTTTAATCGAGAAGTCAAATATGATGGATATACTAATAAGTATTCCTTCACATTTAATGGCCGTCGTACCAAGCTTGTGTCGCTTAACTCTAAGCAACTTTGTATTGATCTAGCATACATGAAGAGTGAGCATGAGCGTTATAGTATGAAGAAAGAGCTGGAGGAGAGAATTGTGACTGAAGAGGTAAAATTCGAGGGAGTTGAAAAGGAGAAAGAGGTTGAGAATAATGAGGGGAAAAAGTCAGCTACTGAGCATGAACAAGAGATTAAAAATTCTAAGAGTAAGCTGATTGTGAGAAAGGATGTGAGACCATATGTTTTTTCTAACGATCTTGACTCTACTTTGTTTAGTGTTTCTACTTTTATGCAGGTTAAGCAAGGAAAAATTGAGTTGATCTTGGCATGTTCTATGCCTAAATCCATTGGTGAATATCAAACTTTTCATGGAGTTTGCACCTTAAGTGTTGTCTCTCTTTGTCATCCACTGATGTTCAACGTCAACCATGAGCCTGATTTGCTTGTTGGGAGGAATAATGAAGTTTCAAAGGGAGTTTCTACACTTGAAACTTGTTATAAATTTCCTTCTTATTTTGTTGGTGACAATCCTTTCCTCATTGCTCCAAATTCTGATTCCTTACAACCTGATTTTATTCTTCAATTTGAAGGTTCAGAAGCTGCCTATCTCGATCTTACTCCATTTGTGCAAGATAGGCCATACCAACAACAACTTGCAATGAATTTTGTAACTTTGCAAAATCATGTCCGGGACTTTTCTAACCTGATTGAGCATCACTATGAAGATCCTTATCTTGTGAATGTGAATGGTAAGCTATCAAGTGATTTTATACCTACAAATGCTAATCGTGTGATTTATTGTGTAGGTCCAAAGTCGACCATTCATGACACAGGACTGATTAGAGAGCTTTGGAGTGGTTGGAGTCAAGCCTTGAGTTTTCCATGGCAGATTGTGAGCATTTTTAAGCTGACCAAGAGACATGTGCACCGAATTACAATAATCATGACGTATGCAAGTATCATTCATTCTAAGAGAGCCAATATGTGGAGATTTGAAGTTTCATACTGCCAATTCTTGTAGTACTATTCATTTCCAAACACGATTTGAGGACAAATCTTTTTCAAGAGGAGGGGAATGATACGAAATATGGGCCGCTTATGGGCCATGTTTTGGGCTGCAAGAGATTGAATCTTTTAGTAATAGTTAGTAGTTTATTTTCTAGATTCCTATTTTATTTGCTAGGAATAAATTCGGTCCAAGACCTCATGTTGAGTTGGATCCGATTTATAGAGTCTAGGCTCACTATAACTTAAGTTGGTTAATTAGCTTTTATTGGGTTATGTTGGGCCAGCTTAAAGTTTTCATTGGATCAATTATAAGCTGACCATTAGATAGTGGATTTGAGTAGTGGAATCGGGCCAAAGGCCTAGCCTAGCCGAGTTAGGGTTTTGTCTTGTAAGGCTATATATAGCCTAGGTTTTCATTCATTAGGGGGAAAATTCAGATTTTATAAAATATATGTGAGTTATTTCACTCTCTCTTGCCTCAAGAGAATTTCCTTTGAATACTTGAGAATCAATCTCAAGTTGTTCAACGAACTTATCAATCAAGTAGTCTCCTTGATTGTGGCGTTCTTCTATCTATACTTTTGGTTCACTAAAGTGGCTAGTCGTGGGTTAAGGAATCTCCTTAGTTCGTGGCTCGTGATTCTAGAAGGGTCAAAGTTCCGCAAAACATCCCAACTTGGTGTTCGTCTAGATCCGTCTCACATCACAACAAATAGTTAGGCATTACAACATTCACATGTCGGCATGATCACGTGTTCCATGGAACAAGTAATATCCAAATAACTCATTTAACAATGTACAGTAAATACACATTCACGACAAGGATATAGTCTGCTCTCGGGAGTAGGTTCCATCGCAACTTGTCCAGGTTTTGTTGACACTCCGTCAACGATGGAATTATAACAAGTCTAGTAGAGCACCACTTAACTCCGATCTTCGTCCACCGAACAACCCCCTACCGGGCCCGAACTCCAATAGTAATAGTGGATGGTAATACTCGAGCATACCAATTAGTCGAGAAGATAACACTTCACTCGACAAAACAATAGACGTAGAGTTCGTTATCTAATCAACCAGGCCCTTGCCGGCTCGACTCGATTAACTAACCGATGGGGTTTAGGATCTAGGCCATTACTTTCAACTCATGCGCATGAATATCAGTTCACTTGTAAACAGTTCACTTATAGTAGTAAAATAGGAATTCAGTCAAATTAGGTCGAGTGCGGTAAAGTACACACTCACCTATGCAATAATAAGTCAATTCAAGTAACAAGTCATACACAAGTCATATTTGAGCAACAAGTAGCATGGGACTTGCAGTTGGAACACTCACCACGGCAAGAAAGCTTAAGTGCTCGGTTCGAGAGCAACTTCGGCCTCACTTCCAAGTCCTAGAACCAAGTGATTAAAGTACAATAAGATGCACTACTCCAAACCACAACATTTAAACGAAACTACTTCCAATCACATGATTTCTAGCTCAATTCAAGGGAAAACATCCATGTATACATTAGGTCAATGCTTCAAGCAAATTGTTGACCTTGGTCGATCAATCCTTGGTTTTGATGATTAACAAACCAAAATGTAGATTTGGGCTAATGTTTTTATGTGAGCAATTTGTTAGAACAGATTCTTGTGGCACAAAAGAAAAAGCAAAAACAGGGCACTCATGTGGGACGTCCGAAAGGAAGCTATCGGACGTCCGAAAGGATGAAGAACATCAAGAAGGAAATTCTGTCGGACGCTCGTGAGGAAGCATCGGACGTCCGGATGGATCGGACGCATGCTTCGGACGCACATCAATCTCATCGGACGTCCTAAAATTTCCACGAAGATTTGATAACTCTCTGGACGACGTTCGGACACTGAAGCTCGGACGATAAAATCCCATCGGACGTCCGAACAACAACTTGACTGATTTTCGGACGATGGGATCGGACGATGACTAAGCTGTCGGACGTCCGACAGGCCAACGGCTAGTTTTGACAGCATTTAATATTTGACCGTTGGAGAGCCTTTTGGAGTCATTTCTCACCTTCTATAAACACCCCAAAGCACAAGAAGATAAATGACTTTTGCCAACACAAAATACAAGCTTACAAGTGAGATTTTTGAGTAGAAAGATTCTTTGTTGGTTGTATAAGGGGTTGGGAAAGTTGGGTTGTGAGGTTGCTCAAGTGAAGGTTACTCTCTGGAAGGAGTAAAACCTTGGTGAAGGTGAACCTATCACTTGGAGTGGTAAAACCTTGGTGAAGGTTGCCTCATTTGTATAAAATAGTTCTTAATTGGGTGAGTGATCTTTCAAGTGTAGGTTGTTGAGGGTTAACTAGAATAGTTGTAAAACTCCTTGGCTCAACCAAAGTGTGTTTGGGGTGAGGAAGGAGTGAGCCTTCACTTGTACATCTTGGTTAGCATCGCCATCAATTGAAGAGGCTATTGGTTTGATATTTGGTTTGCATTTCTTATCCTTTCTCTTTAATTAAGTTTTCTTTATTGTGCTTAAATTTGATATATCTTTGTGCATCATTGTGAATTTGTTTGTACTCATTGGGTTGCACCGGGCACTTACAATTGGTATCAGAGCTTGGTCTCTTTTGATCAAGCTTAACCGCTTAGAGTAAAGATCATGGCAACCATAAAAGTTTCTTTTTTAGAAGGGCAATCTATTGATAGACCACCTATGTTTAATGGTTCTCATTTTAGCATGTGGAAACAAAGAATGATGATTTTCTTACAATCCGTTTATATTGAATTA
Organism: Coffea eugenioides; assembly: GCF_003713205.1. Lineage (NCBI taxonomy): Eukaryota > Viridiplantae > Streptophyta > Magnoliopsida > Gentianales > Rubiaceae > Coffea > Coffea eugenioides. The sequence continues at coordinate 32,714,377 of NC_040040.1, read as the reverse complement.
TGGTATGTGGTAGAAGATGGTCCTTATGAAGTTAGAATAGTTGACTCTACCACTAATTTGAGTAGATTAAAGACTAGACAAGAATTGAATGAAAAAGACAAGAGATACCTTTCTTTGAATGCCAAGGCCATGTGTATATTGTACAATGCATTAGATGTAAATGAATCTAGTAGAATTAAAGGTTGTAAATCAGCTAAAGATATTTGGGATAAATTGTGTGTATTTCATGAAGGTAACCAAGATATTAAAGAACAAAAGAAATCTTTGCTTGTTTCTCAATATGAATTTTTCAAAATGCATCCTCTTGAAAATGTTGATAAGATGTGTAGTAGATTTTGTGACATTATTCAAGATCTTAAATTGCTTGGAAGAGAATATTCTTTGGGTGAGAAAAATAGAAAGATTTTGAATGCCTTGCCAAAAGAATGGGAAAACAAAATAAATGCTATAGAAGAGGCAAAGGATTTAAATTCTATGTCCATTGAATCTCTTGTGAATTCCCTAACTTCTTATGAATTAAAGCTGCAATTCAAAGTGCAAGAGGAAGAAAATGCAAGAATGTATAAGAGAGGCATAGCTTTTAAAGCATCTCAAGTGGGGGATAACCCATCCTTCATGGGTAATGAAAACATGGAAGTGGACAATGATATAACTCCTCACATCAAAAGTTTCAAGAATATCTTCAACAAGAGAAGTTCAAGAGGAGATTGCAAAATTACATGGGATGAATACAATTCAAAAAGAGAAAAAGAAGAGTTGGCACAAATGGCACTAATGGCCTTTGGAGAAGATGAGGTAAATTCTTATCACTCTTCTTGTGATGAAGATAATGAAGATGATGATGTGAAAATTCTTATGATTAAAATGCATAAAATTTTGAGAAAATCTTATGCTAAAAATAAAGATTTGAAAACAAAAATAAATGATTTGTTGGAAGAAAACTCCAAACTTTTTCAGGAAAACAAATGTTTGAGAATGGAAAATGATGATTTAAAAAATCAAAAAAATGTTTTTGATTGCAAAAATAATTTGAAAAGGAAGTTGGAAGAGAAAACAAAGTTTTATGAAAAAATGTTGGAGGAACAAAATTTGTTAAAGAAAAGAATTAATGACTTGAACGAGTTTCTCCAAAATGAAAAACAAAAGTTTTCTCAAACAAAAGAAAGCAAATCTTTTCAAGGCACAAATAAGTTTGCTATGATAAGAAGTAAGAAAATTAGTTGCATTAAATCCACTTATGTGCAAAATACTTCTATCATGTGTCACTTTTGTTGTCAATTTGGACATATGCAAAATGATTGCTATGTAAAGAAAAATATGAGAAAAGGTATGAAATCCATGCGGATTGCTAGATCATGTTGTACTAACTCCCAAGAACCCTATAAAAAACTTACAACTGGTATCAGACAGTTTTGTCATTCTATATGGTCTTGATTTGGAAAATAAAGGGGGAGTTTGCTTTTTGATTGATGTCAAAAGGGGGAGTAGGATTTATTGAAATTTCTTTGTATGTTGGCATTTTCTAAGGGGAAGTTTTATTTGAACTTATTTGATCAAAGAAATCTTCATTTTGTTTGTCATCATCAAAAAGGGGGAGATTGTTGACCTTGGTCGATCAATCCTTGGTTTTGATGATTAACAAACCAAAATGTAGATTTGGGCTAATGTTTTTATGTGAGCAATTTGTTAGAACAGATTCTTGTGGCACAAAAGAAAAAGCAAAAACAGGGCACTCATGTGGGACGTCCGAAAGGAAGCTATCGGACGTCCGAAAGGATGAAGAACATCAAGAAGGAAATTCTGTCCGACGCTCGTGAGGAAGCATCGGACGTCCGGATGGATCGGACGCATGCTTCGGACGCACATCAATCTCATCGGACGTCCTAAAATTTCCACGAAGATTTGATAACTCTCTGGACGACGTTCGGACACTGAAGCTCGGACGATAAAATCCCATCGGACGTCCGAACAACAACTTGACTGATTTTCGGACGATGGGATCGGACGATGACTAAGCTGTCGGACGTCCGACAGGCCAACGGCTAGTTTTGACAGCATTTAATATTTGACCGTTGGAGAGCCTTTTGGAGTCATTTCTCACCTTCTATAAACACCCCAAAGCACAAGAAGATAAATGACTTTTGCCAACACAAAATACAAGCTTACAAGTGAGATTTTTGAGTAGAAAGATTCTTTGTTGGTTGTATAAGGGGTTGGGAAAGTTGGGTTGTAAGGTTGCTCAAGTGAAGGTTACTCTCTAGAAGGAGTAAAACCTTGGTGAAGGTGAACCTATCACTTGGAGTGGTAAAACCTTGGTGAAGGTTGCCTCATTTGTATAAAATAGTTCTTAATTGGGTGAGTGATCTTTCAAGTGTAGGTTGTTGAGGGTTAACTAGAATAGTTGTAAAACTCCTTGGCTCAACCAAAGTGTGTTTGGGGTGAGGAAGGAGTGAGCCTTCACTTGTACATCTTGGTTAGCATCGCCATCAATTGAAGAGGCTATTGGTTTGATATTTGGTTTGCATTTCTTATCCTTTCTCTTTAATTAAGTTTTCTTTATTGTGCTTAAATTTGATATATCTTTGTGCATCATTGTGAATTTGTTTGTACTCATTGGGTTGCACCGGGCACTTACACAAATGATAGTGCAAAACTTTTCTCATTTTCATCCACCAAGTTGGGTTTAAAACTGCTCAAATCAATTTTTTTCCTTAACTTGGAAATTTATCGCTTGGAACATGAAACATGTAAAAGTGAGGTTTTCACCTCTCAAAACCTTTCATTTTCTACTCCAATTCACTACTCATACCAAGGTTAATGTCTAATCATGTGTTTAGGACATTAACATGATGATTTCACCACACAAAACCAAGTGTAAAGCTAAACAAAATCACTCTCTTTCGGTCAGCCTTCAGTAGAATTCCAGCTATGAAAACAGTGAAATAAATGGAGTTTAAACCACTTAAGGTCCATGGTTTTGGTTCATTTCCAACACATACTTGTAGTTTAAAGTCTTATAGGGTGTGTTGAGCAAATTAAGCTTAAAATCATCTTGAAAATTTAGCAATCAAGGCTGAAATTCCAGCAAGCATTATTTCTTTGGAAAAATCATAACTTGAGTTATAAATGTCAAAAACTCATACAAATTGGCTCGTTTAAAACTAGAATTGAAATACTAACAATCTTTGAAAGACATCTCAAGGAGATTCGGTTCATAAATTAGTCCAAATTGAGCCACAAGTTACTACAACATCTCAGTTTTTACTTGTGTAGGGTAGATTTTTCAGTCAACTTGGCTGATTTTCTTGTGCATAGATAAAATGAACCACAGCTCAAATTTTATACCATTAGCAAGCTCTTTGAGTCTAGTTTCAAATGCAATTGACGGCACTCAAATTTGATTTTTCTACACTAAGTTATGATCATTTTACTAAAACTGCCCAGAGGTGACTGTCACCCGAATTTCAAGCTTTCACAAGAGTTATTTCAACTTTATTGCTGCCAATCTCACCTCTAAGCCAGCAATTTGCTACCAAGATCAAAGACAACATGCTACATATCATACTAAGCAAGAAATATAACATTTATAGCATGACTTCCTAGTGCAGACTCCTCAAAAATTCACACTAAAAGGCTGTAAATTGAGCTCATGTTCCCCCTTTGGTCAAATCTGGAAATTTCTTTTTAGCAGCCACCAGCTCACATGGATGCTATATTTACACCAAGCTTTATCTATCAAAAGGGATTCAAGGATCCCCTAGCAACTTCCAGCAAAACAAGAGCCAAAATCTAGAAAACAAAAGGTCATTCCTAGTTCGATCCATCTAGAAAATTTCCAGCAATAAAGCAAGTCTCTACAACTTGTTTCTACTTCAATCCAACCTCAACCAAACATACATCAAAAGCCCTCTAAAGTATGTGAAAGAAATTGAAGTTCCAAGTCGTGTTACCTTTAAAACAAGTTAGAAGTTAACTCCTCTGTTTTGGTCGTTCTACTCGATCAAACAAGCTGGAAATGGAAGTAAGACACAAGCTTCCTTTTAGTTTTCTCTCTCTGGTTCCTCTTGGCTGAAGTGGAAGAAAAACAAGAGAAATTTCTTTGTTTTCTCTCAATCTTCTCTCGGCTGGAAGGTTGGAGCAGGACACAACCTTTTCCTCTCAACTCTCTCTAGTCTCTCTTGGCTAAAGTGGGACAAAATAAGAGACCAGTCTTGTTTGTTTTGTTTTCTTTCTCATGGTGGTTGAACTGAAGAAAAGAAACAAGAGGAAATAAATTTGGCTTGGTCAACTTTTGAATGCTACTTGGACTTGGTCAAAAAATGGAGGCAATGGAGAAATATGTCTCTCTCGGTTGGGAAATTGGAGCACGACAAGGAAACAAAATCCTGCAGCTTTCCCTTAACTTTTTCCTACTCTTTTGGCTGGAAAAATGAAGAAGAAAGATCTCTCACCTCCCCTCTCTCTAGAACCGGCCAAAGCAAGAGAAAAAGAATGAGGAATAGGGCTGCATGAAGCTTCAATTGGATAGACATAACTCTAGTCTTGGTCAAGGTTGGTCAAGATTAGTTGGTTAGGTGACAAATAGTTAAATTACAAGCCAAGTCTATCTTTACTTGTCAAACATATGTGAGTTGTCAAGAGTTATTCTAACAATTATCCCTTACTTCTCTATTCTCATGTTATGTTCCTACTAATTTCTTATTCTAGTGTCAATTTCTATAAAGGTTGATCCAACACTAATATAGGGTACATCCAAGTTATTTAATCACAAGAAACAAGTAACAAGTAAACACAACACCTTCAATTCTAAAACAAAAGTATGAAATACACAATAAATTTCGGGTTCTCACAAAATAGGTCTCCACGACAATCAAATCACCCCAGTACAAACTCCACTGACAAGTTATTTATCTTGAGGAAATGATTACCCTTATGGTTACCATTAACAAGTCACCCCAAAACCAGATGATTCCAATCAACTTTGTCATTGTGAAAGTCCCGCGTCATCCTATAACATGATATTAGGCTACCCCACCTTATGCGCACTCTAGGCCATCATATCAACCTATTATCTAAGTTTGAACTTTCCAAACTTGCATGGTGTTGCCAAGATTTGTGGTGACATAGAGTCAGTTTGGAAGTATTACTTAGCTATCTTACATGGGACGGTCGCAAAGGGATCTTTCAGCACTTTCCCTGTTATGATTTTAGAGTCTCAAAACTCAAGAGACTAGGAAGGAGACCAAGATAGATATTGGGGATGAGGTAGAAGAAGTAGTTCTTAATTTTAAAAAGCCTGAATAGACCGTAATGGTCAAAACTACCTTGAGCCAACCGATTCGAGCCGAACTGATATAGCTGCTTCGAGAGTTTAAATAAGTTTTTTCTTGGTCAACTGATGACATGCTGAGAATCTAAAAACCACATGATCCACAAGTTAAATATGTATCCTAGAGTGAAGCCCGTGAAACATAGAAAATGAAACTTTGGTACCGAACGAAGTGCAGTCATCTTAAATGAAGTCGACAAACTTCTTGATTCGAAAATCATCACGAAAGTCTAGTACCCAACCTAATTGTCTGACTCCTTTATAGTTAAGAAAGACACAAAGGATTGGAGAATGTGTGTGGACTTCACCAACCTTAACAAGACCTATCTGAAGGATTGTTACCTTCTGTCTCATATGCCTTGGTGGATTCTACTGTGGCATATGAGGTGTTCTACTTTCTAAACATCTTCAAGAGGTACTAGAAGATCGATATGGGTGAGAAAGACCAGGAAAAAATAGCTTTCATCATTAATTGATAAATTTATTGCTATACCACTGTACCCTTCGGCTTGAAAAATATCGGGGCAACTTAACAAATATTGGTTAACAAGTTGTTCTAGAAACAAATTGGAATAAATATGGATGCTTATGTGGATGACCTTCTTGTAAAGAGCCAAGAACAGTCGCAACTTATCATAGACCTTTGGAAAATCTTTGATTTGCTGAGAAAAATTTAAATGAAACTAAACCTCAAAAAGTGCACCTTTGGAGTGATCTTGAGAAAATATCTCAGTTTTATGGTCTCAAGGAGGGAAATCGAAGCCAACCTAGACAAGATACGGGCCATAAGAGATATTGCTCCCCTGAAGTCGGTGAAGAAAGTTCAGAGGTTAATGAGGTGTTTAGCAACTCTCTACCGATTCTTTTTTCGATCAATAATCCGAGGTCTACCTCTTTTCAAGGTAATGAAAAGGAGCAACCACTTCCAATAGACAGAGAAATGTCAAGCCACCTTTGAAAGAACTCAAAGAATGCCTCAACTCTTTCCTAACATTGGTCATAGTAGAAATTCCTATACTTATGCCTATCAGTAACCGTCAAAGTCGTGAGTGTGGTGTTAATCAAAGAGGACTTGAGAATGTAAATGCCTGTGTACTACATCAACCAAGCCTTACATGGTTCCAAATAAAGGTATCGCTTAATAGAGAAGCCCATCCTAGGCCTGGTACATACGGTACGATGACTCAAACTTTACTTCTAATTCCATCATATTTGTGTCATGATTGACCAACCTATTCATCAAATCATCGCAAAACCTGAAGTGCTAAGGACACTAACCAAGTGGGATATTAAGTTGGGTGAATTTAACATAACTTTCCAACTGAGGACTACAACCAAAGCTCAAGTATTAGCCGATTTTATCGTCCAACTTACTCCCAAAGGATCACAAGACTTGCCAATTGAACCTTCCAGACCCTTGGACTTTTTCATGAAGGGTTCCTCCAATCAAGAAAGCACGGTGCCTGGCTCCTTCTTATCAGCCCAGAAGGAGCCAAATGTACTTTCGAGCTTCCAATAATGAAGCGGAGTATGAAGCCCTCATTACCAAGCTTATTTTGTCTTGAAAACTAAGAGATCGAAAGATGAAAATCCACAGCAACCCCCAACTCATTGTTCGACAGGTCATTAGCAAGTACGAAGTAAAGGAATAGAAAATGCAAAAGTATCTTTTCAGAATTTTAAGCTTAAAAGGAGAATTTCAGTTCTTCGAAATAGAAAAGATTCCTAGGACCCAAAATAGGCGAGCTGATGCCTTTTCCAAATTGGCCTCCATCTTGTTTGCCCATCTTAACAACACGATCTTATAGAAACATTTGTTAGTTTGAGCTATGAGAAGAAATCAGTCTATCCTACTCCAAAAAATCCTACTTGGATGGACTTCTACATAGATTTCTTGACCCTAGTGTCCTTTCTCAAGAATCGTGTTGAGACTTGAAAAATCCGACTACAATCCACTAAAGTACACTTATTGGGATGGCACCTTGTATAAGAAGTTTTATATCAATCTATGGTTGAAATACATCAATATCGAAGAAACTTATCTACTTTAGAAAATACACGAAGAGATTTGTAAGGGCATATCAGTCCTTGTATTGTAGTAAGGAAAGTTCTATTGCTCGGGTACTATTAGGCCACGATGCAAAGGGACTTTCAAGAGCTTATGAGAAGCTGTGAGGTTTGTCAAGTCCACGCACCCAAGCACCATCAGCCAACTACAAAACTACTCCTTATTTTATCACCTTGGCCCTTCGAGTAATAAGGAAAAAACTTTGATAGGTCCATTCCCCCGAGTCTCAATTCATATGTATAGTTAATCGTGACCATTAACCATTTCATCAAATGGGTTGAAGCTGAATCTCTTAAGGCTAACACTAAACGAACTATCTAGAAGTTCTTTTGAAAGCAAATTCTCTGTGGGTTCGATATCCCATGAGTGTCTCAAACAAGCGCTTGTATAAGGATTTTAAATCCGACAACATTTTACCTCGATTGGATATCCCTAAACCAATAGGCCAGTTGAAAACATGAATCAAATTCTTTTACAAACTTGAAGACTTGTTTGGAGCAGGTCCATACTTTCTAGGTTGTTGAACTCCCAAGTGTCTTATGGGCCTATCAAACTACCCTAGGGTTGACAATGCAAAAAAAAATGTTTTTCTAATTTATGGGACCAAGATTGTTGTCCCTACTGAGGTGGGCATCCCCGGTCCTCGATTACATGGATTTTTGGTCAATACTAATGCTTGAGAATGTCAAGTGGATCTAGATATATTAGAAGAGATAAGAAAAATCTCCACAATTCGAGCCACACAATACAAGAATGGTCTGGCCTGTCATTATAAAACTAGCATCAAAGAATTATCTTTCCAACCTAGAGACCTTATCTTGAGGAAGAACTTTGTCAGCAGGGTCCTCGAGCAAGAAAAATTAGACCAAATAGAAAGGTCTTTACCAAGTTTTCAAAACCAACCGAGTGTTCTACTACAAGTTAGCATACTGAGATGGAGTAGTAATGTCTCAGATATGGTACTCCAGAAATCTCAAGAAGTTCCATCCTTGAAAGTATTATAACCCTTTCTTGATCTAATTATGAGTTTATAATTACTCGAGAAGATGATCTAAGATACAATAATTTAAACGACTTGATAAATACAATTTGTTTTCGTGAGATGGCCTTTTTAAATGTTCAATGCACTTTTTGAGTTCCTCCTACTAAGATCCTGAATCGAGCCATGACATTGACATTTCTTTTTAGTGTTGTTTATTACTAACACCAAGAAAAGGGGACAAAGAAGACTACTAAGCAACATAGACAAGACATTTAGAATGAAAGAGTGCAAATAAAGATCAAGAGAAATACCCAAACTAAAAAAAAAAGCTTGGAAAAAACGTTGTTCATTGCAAATAAAAATTATACAAGTACTGTAGACGAGGCCTTAGATCTTGGGAACCTACTCTAGGGAAGCTAGTCTATGACCACATTTTTAGTGGTTTGCTATTTTTTAGCCTTTTCTTTGGTGGTGACTAGTTCGGCACACCTATTCCTGCTTACATCACCATCCTCTGGAAGGACTTTGTCACTACCAAGTTCATTAAGATCTTCCTCACACTCTTTGTCAAACTCAACAATGATGATGCAAGGCCTTATCCCAAATTGCATGCCCTCAACCACTAGTTCAGCTAACTCATCAGTCTCAAAACATAGTTATTGTCCTCATCTGGTTTAACTTTTCGATCAGTTTAGGATCTAGTTCTCAAATCTTCTTCATCGACCATAGTTGAATTGAAGTTCTACCTACATATGTCCACGAGGTCCACCAGATAGTAAATCTTGGATATAGCTATTCATGGCAGTCAAAGCTGTGAAATACGAGTTGTGTCATGTTTTGCTCCAATTCCTTGATTCTTTGCTGAGACTCGTGACACACGATATCAAGGAAGTTAGCTTGAATCTTTTCCTCTTACAACTGAGACTAGGTAGCCTTCATTTCTCATTTCAATAGCTCGAGCCTCAACCTTGAAAGCCCAGTTGAGGAGCGAGGGCTTCTCATTTACCAAAACAATGTATCGATTGACCAAATCAACAAATGAAGTATTGAACTTATTGAGTATTGAACTTATGGCTGCTCACAATTCGAGTTGCTTGTAATGCCCTGCACCCATCAGACTAGCCTAATACCTTTTTGAGTTGAAATCATGGGTTCAAAATCGTTAATCCAAAGTTGTTAGTAACCCAATTTGTAGGACATTATATTTCATTCCTCTCCTTTTTCCTTCCTAATGTGGGTCATTTTACTCTTCCCACATTTAGAACTTTGTGTCCTCACAAAATCCATTATAATTCAAGTGGCTCCGGTTTGGTATGGCTTTAGTCCTATCGCTTCTAGAGATAGCTCCTGTCGAACATGGCACTTAACTCCATATAGCACTTTGTTTCTTCCACTTTCTTGAATAGCCAAAACCATAACACCACTTGATCCCAACCTCACCCTAAGGAAAAACCATGTGAGGTTGACTCTGACACCAGTTGTAATGTCCCATGCTTGCCGGACTCCTTTTTGAGATGAAACCATGGGTTCAAAATGGTTAATCTAAAGTTATTAGTAACCCGATGGGCCAGACATTATATTTTATTCCCTCCCCTTCCTCCTTCCTGATGTGGGATATTTCGAGTCAGAGATCGACTCAACCTCAAGTCGAACTCGAGCAACTCGTGTAAATAAGAAATTCAAATTTGAGTTATTTGCTCTCAGGCTCGATAGCTGACAGGTGCCGAACCTGTGCAATAATAATTAAATAAAACCTAACTACCACATGAAACAGTCAATAATTAATTCTAATACTGGAACAGGGACTCTAGGTGTGTAATGGGTTACTTGATTCACCCTGTTCCCGAAGAGTTTGCTTAATCCGATATACCTGAATTAATTATTTAACTGAATTCACTAACCAGCAAACAGTGGCAAGCAGGATCGTCTTCTCAGGGACTAGCGAAAAATTCGTTTCTTTTCAAGTCAAGATTAATGGGGGAGGTTTCAGAGTTAAAAGCTAACTAAATAATTTAATTGTAGAAAATAATTAACTAAGAGAAATAATTAAGAGAACTCTAGCCAAGGGTACACTTCAGAAATGGTTCATGCACTGATTATCGATTCACAGATAATTCCAGCATTCATTAATAGATTGGTTATAGTTGTCATGCACGTGATAAACAACCAATCCTTCTTTAATTTATCGATAGCTAAGGTACGACCATTAACTATTTCTCTAACCCAAAAAAACCTTAGGTACGACCGTAAGATTTAATTTCTAGGTTGCATTATAATTAGAAAGGCCCAATCCTAACTGACAAACGCACTACGAGGGTTTGTTTAAGCTAGATCGTACGCTTCCCTGACATAAACCCAATTACGCCAGTCGCTACTGAGATAGGGATAACGAACAATTACGGATTCAATTACCCCTATTTAACAAAATAGTCTATATGGATAATTAATTATTGCGCACTAATCAATCATACACAAGGACTATAACAATTAAAAGCAGGAAACATATAAATACCAATAAATGAAGAAAATAATTAAAAAGGTTTAGATCTCACAGTAGCTGCTGAACCAATTCGTCAGTTGCCCCCTTGACTAGAATTAGAGAATTAGCCCTCCATTAATGGAGGACCAACTGCACATGGAGAATTGGGAAAAGTCGCCGAATCGGACCTTTTACTTTCAGTCAAGAACAGAAGACAAGAACAAGGAATTTTGATTTCTCTCAATTGTCTCCAAAAGGCCAAATGTACAAGAGTCAGATTGTTCACTTCAATTCTGTCCAACAAAAGTAAAAGCAAGAGCCAAGATAAGTCAACAACGACGGCTCCTCCTTCAAGCCTACGAGAGAAAAAGGTTTTTCTTCTTTTACCTCCCTACAATTTCGGTCAACCCCCCAAATTAGCCAAAAAAAAATCACAAAAGTCTGCCCCCCGTGGCTATTTTTTATGGTCCCCACATAGCCAAGCAAAAATGAAAAGTAAAAAGCCAAGTCGACCTCCTAGGAGACTAATTCCTCCCTTTTGTTTTGGTAGCCCGAAATTCAAGAGAAAGATTTCCTCTTATCCGAAACTGGTATCCAGAGAAACAAAACTCCCTAAATAAAAAAAAATAAAATTTATTACAATTTAATTTCTTCAGCTTCTCAAGCGGACCCCACTGCTTGAAGTGCCCCACGTACGGCGAATCCTCTAAATTTTGATTTTTAAGCACTTTTCAGCATCAGTTCCTGCAATTAGCACCAAAACCATATCTGAGTAGAATCCATCCAATTAATGAAATATTTCGTCAAACAATTATGCAATAATGCCCAAAACATCCCAATAAAATGTACCCTATCAATCTCCCCCACACCTAAACTATGCTTGCCCTGAAGCTTAATTAACTCAGAAGTACAATCAAGATACTAAGCAATGTACAGCAGTTCGTACCAAAAATGGCATTCCAAATTCCCCAATAACCTCGTCGAAATCAGAATATACCAAATCAACAATTCTCGCAGTTTAAGGTGCACTCATTCACTCCAAAATGTATAGGATATGTATATAAGATGGCTCTCAAGTGTCAACACAATAGAATGACACTACCATAAGTTTGCTCATATATCATATCGCCACCATTTACTTATGAGTTTAAATGCAACAATCAAGGGACTTTGCAAGGTTGTAATGGGGTTGGGGTGAGAAGGTAGGATAAAAAGGAGTCAAAGGGTGTAAAATGTAAAGAAAATTGCTCAAAAATTCATTACACAGATTCTTGCATATTTGGAAGTTCAAGGCACCTCAACAGTCCAACCAGTGAAGTAAAAGTTGGCACTCGTCACAACTTTCAGCTTCTTTTCCTTCTCCTCTTTGTTTTTTTTCTCATCTACTTCCCCTCTCTCTTTTTTTCCTTTTTTTTTTGTTTTTGAATAACTCCCAACCAACACCATAAGAATCAACTTTACTTGTTGATTACTTGCACTTTTCTTCTCTTTTTTTTCTTTCTCGTTTTCTTCTTCTTTTTCTCTTTTCTTTTCATATATACATGCCTCTCAAACAATACTCCAAATTGCTATGCAATGAAATCAAAGCACTTCTTTACACGAGGTTCAAAAAGAAAGTCTAAAGAGAGGTTTTACGACTAAAAATTGGGGTATCAAGCGAAAAATAAGAGTTAAGGCTCAACTTGGCTCACTAAGGGTAAATAAACTAAAGGCTAGTTTTTAAGAGAGTTAAAAATGGTTTAATCCTAGGCGCCCTATCATTTTAATGCATTAAACTCATTTAGATGTGGTCTTGACACGTATAAACCGAGCAAGTTCTAGAATGACAAACCATGTGCACTAATCACTCAACAAACGAAAAATTAGGCTCAAAAATTGCACAAGTGATCAAATTAATGTCAAGTTCAACATATTCATCAATCAATTCATTATCGAGAAATAGCAGAACACCCCATGGCATGAATTTACTACTTATACTCGTATCTCAATCGCATTCATCACCGTTTAACTACTAAGGCAAGAAAAATGCAAACCAAACAACTAAAAACTCCACTAAAAGCATAGTTAACCCTCCCCCACACCTAAACCTTACATTGCCCACAATGTAAGCACATAAAGATCAAAACAGAGGTATTGGGGCAACGACACTTCCCTTAAAACGGAGGAGGGCAGAAATGAACTAAAGCAGTGGAGGAAAGGGTGGGCAGAAACCCACGTGATGGAGGTACTGAGCTAAGTTCTGCGCCATTCCTGCCATTTGACGCTCCATCCGCTCCATTCGAGTATCCATGTGGTGCAGTTGGAAATGAAGAGCTGAATACTGGCTATCAGTAGAGGGCGGTGGCGGAGGTGCTGAAGATGAAGGTCCGAGGGCGTCCATAGTAGGACCATCGGCCTCCGAGGTGGCGGATTTGGAAGCTTTGCGCTTCGGAGGAACCGCGATCGGTCCGGGGGAAGTGAATTGGAAAACGCTATCTACCTGTTGCACTAGACCCATTTTTCCAAACAAACTAAATCGAGGGGTTCCATAATACAAGCACGATGCAAATTATGATTATTCAAGTCCAAAATCCCAAGATATACAGCCAATTGAGTGATAAATGAGCCCAAGATTAATGGCTTATTTTTCTTACTTAAGACAGTTCGGAGGTGGAGGGCAAACCAGCAACCCAAATTGACCTTAATCCGAGCAACCATGCACCAAATGAAAAAGAATTCAGATTTGGTCAAAGTACCCGAACTATCCTTTCTACCAGAGAAACTGTAAGCCATAAATCTATGTAAGTAACGGTAGGCGGGGCTCTTAAGAAAAGATGCCTTAGACTGGTTGGGGTCATAGTTTTGTCGGTCAACCGACAATTCTCTCTAATAACCAATGTTATGAGAGAAAAATGGCTCCGTGTATTCCACCGGACTGTGCATATATTCCTCACACTGAGAGTAGGGAATGTCAATGAACCCAAGGGCCAAATTAAATTCATTGATAGATTGGGTGAACTCTCTACCTATTAATCTAAACCACACTACCCCCGGAGTAGTAACAGAGAATTCGTCAGGGATATTAAATTCAAAAGTGGCATAAAATTTCCAAGTTAACTCAATAAAAGCAGGTAAAATGATAGCAGCATAACGGGTCCAACCTATGTCGATTAAATGTTTCGTGACCCCATCCCTAAGATTCAATATATCAAGTGTAAGGCCGTGGATATATTTACAAGGAATTATTTTTCTTGTGCAGGCAGCGGCGTACCTTTCCCTATCGACAGCACGAGTAAAGGTTAAATGACCGCCAAAGTGGGCCGGAGAGGAGATATGAACCTCCGTATTCCGCCCAAGGCGGGTCCGGAGCCCTCCCGGACCAGTCGCTGAGGTGAGTCCACCCAAGGGGACCATAGGCTGTGGGGTGGAGGTGGAAGGTTTATTCTTACCTTTATTCTTTGGTTTGATCATTTGGTCTACTGGATAGGGGAAATGTGCTAGAAATATGTGAACAGGCAGCCAACAAGATAGGGTTTATCAATTACAGCTCCCAAATACCAACAATCAGGAAAATAAGCAACAAACTCCTAAAAACTAATTAAACAGATGAAAGCAGCAAAATTCCCTTAAATACCACTGGTTTAACCCCAAAATTTAACAAATAGTCAACACAGCCACAGATATATCACAGCACCCAAATCAAGCACAAAATTTCTATCCTCGGCTAGCAAATCAAAAATCTGGCCTCAGCTAAGAAATTAAAATTCTGTCTTCAGCTAATTTTAAAAACTAGTAATCTAGCCTCAGCTAAAGTGACAGAAATTTAAAAAGAAATCATCGGAGTTTTGAAGAGACACTGGGCGAAAGTAGAGAGCAGGGGCGGCCAAAGGAGTGGAGGAACGCGACACGCGTGAGAGCCACCCGCGTGGGCCGAGGCGCAGAAGACCGCGCCTGGGGGTGCGGAAGAAGCGCAGGCTTGCGCTGGTGGGCTGCGGAGCTCGCCTGGGCTGGAGGTCTGAGGCGCGCGGACTGCGCCTGAGCGCAACTGACTGCGAGGATGCGCGTTGGTGCACACACAGAAGCTGGAGAGCGCACGAGCTGCTGGGCCTCGTGCTGGAGTTGCGCGAGTTGGAGTGTGCCTGGGCTGAAGGAGGCGCTCTGGTGCTGGCCGCGCGAGAGGGCTGCTTGGTGAGGAAGCGCGAGAAAAGCTCGCGCGCAGATAGCAGGGGGCTCTTGGTTCGCTGGGCTGTGCGAGCTGGGCGCCTGGTGTGCCCGAGGGGAGAGCTCGGCTGGACCTCGCGCTAGTGGGCTCAAGGGGCGCGAGCGGCAGGCAGCGAGGTGGCGACTACGCGAGTTGTGGCGAGGGACAAGACGAGTTGCGGCGGCGGACAAGGAAGAAGAAAGAAGAAGAAGAGAAAGAAAGAAAAGGAAGCAGGAAGAAGAAAGAAGAAGTAGGTCAATCGTGGGTACTCCCACTCTTTTTTTTTTTTTACCAAGGGCATTTTCATCTTTTTACACTTTTTTTTTTTTTGAAACAAGGAACCTGTGAGAACCCAAAAATTTTCACATTTTCTCAGCATTATTTTATTTCGTTGCCTATATTTTATACTTTTCTTGGAAATATTAAAATTTCTATACTTTTTTACAAACAAGTACAGTTTTAAAATCATTTTTCCTAGTATGAGTTAGTGTACGTTAATTTGAAGTGCGTTATAGACGTTGGACCCGCTAGTGCGATATAATTTTGGTGACTAAGTGATTTTTGTGCTAAGTGTTATTATTATACAAGGTGCTAGAGGATAATTAGAGGTTTGTATATGATGTAACAATTGGAAGCCAAAGGATTAGAGAAAACACTAGAAGGGCCAAGTGTTGCAAACTCATTGGAGGTTGGACTTTGACCTAATTTTCACCTTTACTAAAAACCAAATTTTGACCAAACATTTCTTCATTTTTCTTGCTTCTTGGCCGACTTTCTTGAGGGGAGAAACAAGAGAGAGCTCCTCAATTTCTTGCTTCCAAACTTGCTCAAATCTTGAGTTGTAGCCAACCAAAATTGAAACTACACCATACAAGTGCTTATTAAGGAAGGTTGAAGGAATTGGTGGAGTGATTGTGGGAGGAAAGGTACTAAGCTACCATTTTTTTTGAGTTTCCAATGTATTTTGCCAAGAACCTCCTCTTTACTTCAATTAATTGCTAATTAGTGGTTTAAAGTTGTAGTTTTGGTAGTTTATGAGCATATTTCATAGTTGGAAGTAGTATTATGGAAATTTCAGTCTTAGGGTTTTTCACCTCCCCTGCTCTGACCGGTTTTGTTTGACTAGATTAGAGGCCTAATTAGGCTTAGTACAAAACATAAAAGTTGTAGAGAATGATATTTTTATAGTTGCCTATAAAATTTCAGCTCAATCGGAGCAACGTAACCTGTGAAAAGACCGAAATACCCTGACTACCTTAGGTGAATCCAGTGATTAGTTTTGAATATTTCACCAATTTGATCGTGTCTTTTCACCTTGATACGTACTGAACTAGTATTTAGCCAAAACATAAAAGTTGTAGTGTTATGTCTTAACTTTCCAACGGCCCTGAAAACGCCTTAATCGGACTTTGGTAGCCTGAGTTATTGTCGGTTACGTATAGTGCGGTTAACTAACCCGAATGTGAGAGTCTGGTTCTGTAAATTGAAATTTTGACTTAGATACACTACAAACTGGATTGAGTCATCTTCATTAAAGTTGTAGGCCTTTGTCTTAGCACTTCGAAACGGTATAAATTTTACCCCAATCCGATAAGCGTAGCTTTGGTTGTGCCCGTTACGCTAAGCGACAGCAAATCTGTCTTTTGTTTTATAACTTAAACTTCATTTCCGGACATTTTCCTAGTTTGATTTTGTACTTGTATGACTTTGAGCCTATTGAACGGCTATTGAAATGAGATGATTTTGTGTATGAATTGCGGAAAAGAATGAAGTCATAAATGGCTGAAAAATAGGTAAATACAAAGGGCGTGCTGCCCAAATTTACGCTCAAGAACTAGGTAGATATACTTGTGACTTGAGTGAGGCTTGAGAGCGAATACCACGTGAACCATCTAGGGCATTTGCGTCTTCTTTTATCGAGGTATATAAGTTAGAATTCGGCTGAAACTGGTATCCTTTGAAAAATGAAATTTTTGACTAATAGAAATACGTTTTCTTGGTCACTTCGACTCAAATGGAGATTTTAAAGTTTTACGAGTGAGCATAAGTTTTATAAATATTTTATTTATGTCCTCTTTTCAGTACCAAAATCATATT
Source organism: Coffea eugenioides (assembly GCF_003713205.1). Lineage (NCBI taxonomy): Eukaryota > Viridiplantae > Streptophyta > Magnoliopsida > Gentianales > Rubiaceae > Coffea > Coffea eugenioides. Next base: position 32,697,242 of record NC_040040.1, on the reverse strand, counting down.
TATACTTTGTACTAGTACGTATTCGAATTTTCTTTGAATCACTTAAATCTTTGATGGTTGAAGCATAATGTATTCTTTTGATTATATTAGGGTTCCTTGGTGATTGGGGATGTTATCCGAAAGGATACTTTGGACGTTATTTTGCGTAAATAGGTGAGTGTTCTTTGTTTGTTATATTTTCATGAACTATATGATTTGTTGTGGATATTTGATTAAATGATAAATGTTTGTTACAAATGAATTTTGCTAGGCAAATGTGTACTTTATCGCACTCGACCTACATGAAATGTGAAATTTTCAATATTTAAGTGATTAAATGTTAGTTGTGCATGAATGTAAGCCTTTTGGCTGAACTAGGCCCTGCCCTTCGTTACTGATCGACTCGAGCCAGAAGCGGATTCGGTCGGGCGATTTAGTGACCCTGGGTGAACGTTTGGTATACTCGAGTATTACCTTGTAGTCTGGTGGAGCCTGCCCAACGTCCAGGAGGGGGTGAAATGAAATGAATGAACGAATGTCAATGTAAATGAAGGGTTTTACTTATCAAAATGCATTTTCAAACGAATGGAGGAATAAGGAAATGAAAGGAGAATGAATGAATGAATGAATGGCTCCATGTGAGCACGTATCCTTTTAATGAATGTTATTATTGCTTTATATTGTCATGTTTCTGGAATTACTTGCTATCTATAGTTAATGTATTGAACTCATTGTTTGTTTATGTGTCTGGAACCTCACTGGGCTTTTAGCTCATTCCGTTAGTTTTGTTTTCCTTACGGGGGATGCGAGCAAGGGCGAGAGACTTGTATAGAATAGCATAGCCTAGTCCTTTTGAAGTTATCTTTTGCAATTGTACTCACTCTAGTGCTTGGTTAGGGTTGAAAGTATTGGGAACCTAAAGCTTTTGTACATTTGGGATTGTATTACTTTTGAGATAGAAATGAATGTAAGTAAGCGTTTCAAGTTTGGGAATTGGTTTTGTTTTACTTTTTCTCAAGGTTTTGTCTTATTTTATCTGAATAGAGTGATCGAATCCTGGGGAGAGTTGGACAGGCAGTCCGCCGAACCCTTTGGTTCGCCTTAGGGGAAGGTAAAGGCTTCGCCTTAGGGGAAGGTGGGGCTGTCACAGAACCCCTGTCTTAGGCGTGGGCATGCCTAATTGCCCCCTAGTCTTCTGACCATCCGTCGAAAATTTTTGATCCTTAAGCGTGACCACCTGGCGTGGGCACGCCTAACTGCTACAGAGTCTTCTGACCAATCTTCGGAAATTGAGTTCCTTAGGCGTGATCACCTGACGTGGGCACGCCTAACTACTGTAGAGTCTTCTGACCGTCGCCTTCCAACTCTTTTCCTTAGACGTGACCACTTAGTGCGGGCACGCCTAACTACCAGTTTCCTACCACAAAACAACAAACCACTCAATAACACTAACACCTAACAAAAACTTCAAAAACATGCAACAACTACACCAAATAGCCTTGGGTTGCCTCCCAAGTAGCGCTTTTCTTTAATGTCTTTGGCTAGACATGGCCGGAACCCTCAAACAAGATAAATTGGATTCTTGAGGTGTACAACTTCTACTTCTTCAACGGAGAATCCTTCATAATAAGGTTTGAGATGATGGCCATTCACCACGAACTTCTTCTCCGTCTTTAAACTTTGGATCTTCACTGCATCATAATGAAACACATTAGAAACGACAAAGGGGTCAATCCAATGAGAACGCAACTTATCGGGAAAAAGTTTTAGTTTCGCGTGATACAAGAGAATTTTTTGCCCCACTACAAAAGATTTCCTTGAGACTTGCTAATCATGAAAGATTTTACTCTTTTCTTTGTAGATCGTGGCATTCTCGTAGGCCTCATTCCTAATCTCTTCCAATTCTTATAACTGCAATTCTTTTGGACCCCTGCCTCTTCCAGGTTCATGTTGCACTGCTTCACTGCCCAAAACGCCTTGTGTTCGAACTCCACGGGAAAATGACAAGCCTTCCCGAAGACAAGTCTGTACGGGGACATCCCAATCAGGGTCTTATATGCGGTGCGGTACGCCCACAGTGCATCTTCTAATTTCAAGTTCCAATCCTTCCTGTCCCGGCGTACCATCTTCTCCAAGATTGATTTAATCTCCCTGTTTGACATTTTAGCTTGACCATTTGTCTGCGGGTGATAAGGTGCAAATACCTTGTGGAACACGCCATATTTTCGGAACAGGACAGCAATAGTCTTATTACAGAAGTGCGTGCCCCTATCACTTACCACAACTCTTGGCATCCCAAAGCGGACAAATATGTTAGACTTTAGAAACTCTGCAACCACTCTAGAATCATTAGTACGGGTGGCTTTTGCTTACACCCACTTAGAGACATAATCAACCACAAGTAAGATATATATGAAACCAAAAGACAAGAGAAAAGGCCCCATAAAATCTATCCCCCAAACATCAAAAATTTCAACAAACAACATGGGGGTTTGGAGCATTTGGTCCCTACAAAAAATATTTCCCACCCTTTGACACTTATCACAGGATTTACAAAACAAGTACGCATCTATAAAAAGGGTGGGCCAATAAAAGCCACTCTCCAACACCTTACGAGCGTTCTTTTAGGCCCAAAATGCCCTCCACATGCAAATGAATGACAGAAATTTAAAATAGAATGGAGTTCACTTGCACTTACACACCTTCTTAGCATTTGATCCAAACATTGTCTCCAAAGGTAGGGGTAGTCCTAAATATAATATTTGGCATCACTTTTCAACTTGTCTCTCCTAACCTTTGGCCACCCTGCAGGCAGTTGATTAGTCACTAAGAAATTTACAATGTCAGCATACCAGGGTGCAGATGAATCAATGGCAAGGAGTTGCTCCTCTGGAAATGTGTCTCTCAATGGTTGCTCTTTCTTATGTATCAGCAAGCGGCTCAAGTGATCAGCAACCAAATTCTCTGCCCCACTTTTATCTTTTATCTCCAAGTTGAACTCTTGCAGGAGCAGGATCCATCTGATGAGCTTTGGTTTTGCATCTTTCTTCGTCATCAAGTACCTTAAGACTGCATGATCAGAAAAAACTGTTACTTTTGCACCTAACAAATAAGGTCTAAATTTTTCTAATACAAACCACAGCGAGTAATTATTTCTCCGTTGTAGAGTAGTTGAGTTGAGCTCCGTTCAACGCCTTCGATGCATAGTAGATTGCATGTGCCGCCCTGCCAATTATTTACCCCAACACCGCTCTCACTGCGTAGTCACTCGCGTCACACATTATTTCGAATGGGAGGCTCCAGTCTGGAGGTTGAATGACGGGTGCTGAGATTAACGATTCCTTCAATTTGTCAAATACCATCTTGTACTCCTCGGTGAAGTCAAATGCTACATCCTTTTGCAATTGCTTGAACAGGGGCGCTCCAATTTTGGAGAAATCTTTGATGAATCTCCTGTAGAACCCTGCATGACCCAAAAAGGAACGCACTTCCCGTACACTTACGGGGTAAGGTAAAGCAGAAATAATATCGATTTTTGCTTTATCTACCTCTATGCCCCTAACCGACACTACATGTCCTAGAACAATACCATGTTCCACGATAAAATGGCATTTCTCTCAATTAAGGACTAGATTTGTTTCTATGCATCTTTTCAAAATCAAAGCTAAGTTATCAAGGCATTCATCAAAACTATCCTTATACAGGCTAAAATCATCCATAAACACCTTAATAATCTTTTCTACATATTCTAAAAAGATACTCACCATGCACATTTGAAAAGTCGATGGGCATTATAGAGGCCGAAAGGCATCCTCCGGTAGGCAAACGTACCAAAGGAGTAAGTGAATGTAATTTTCTCCTGGTCCTCCGATGCTATCGCGATTTGGAAATACCCTAAAAAATCATCAAGAAAACAGTAATAGACACGACTAGCTAACCTATCTATCATCTTATCAATAAAAGGGAGAGAGAAGTGGTTCTTCTTCGTCACGGCATTCAGTCGCCGGTAGTCAATGCACTGGCGCCATCCTGTGGGTTTCCTTACTGGGACCATCTCTCCTTCCTGATTTTCTTCTACCGTAACTCCTGTCTTTTTCGGGACTACTTGAACTGGGTTCACCCAGGGACTGTCTGAGATAGCGAAGATGATCCCCACTTCCAAGAGATTTAGTATATCCTTTTTAACTATCTCCATCATTAGTGGGTTCAATCTTCGTTGCTCCTGTTTTACCGACTTTGCATCATCCTCAAGCCATATCCGGTGCATGCATAAGGATGGGCTAATTCCTTTGATGTCTGCGATACTCCACCCAATCGCCTCCTTATGATCTCGAAAAAGACGAATCAGGTTGTCTTCTTGCCTTGATGACTGGCAGTGTCTTCTTGTCCTCGAGAAAAGCATACTTCAAATGCTTTGGGAGAGGTTTCAGCTCCAACTCGAGTGCCTGCACAACAGAAGGCAACAATTTTGTCTGAGTTTCTGGTACAAAGAGGGAAGCAAGCTCATACCTCGGAGAAATTGGTGGGAGCGAATACAAAGCTTCAACCGTACGGCATAACTCATTATTTATTTTTACATCAAGAGCTGTCCCCAACTCAAGATGTTTGGCCAAAGCTACTGCCAGTGCATCTTCTCCACCCAATTCGAACGTTTCCTATACAAGGGGCTTAATAACACTTAAAGCAAAACCAGAGTTAGCCTCATCCGGGTACTTCATCACATCAAAAATATTAAAATTCACCATTTCTCCATCAAACTCCATTGACAAAGTACTCTCATTTACATTTATTTTTGTCCTAGCAGTGCTTAAAAATGACCTACCTAACAGAATAGGTGACGGATTTAGTGACCTTTCATCCCCCATGTCTAGGACATAGAAATTTGCAGGAAAGACTAACTCATTGACCTGTACCAAAACATCTTCAACTAACCCCTCCGGGTAAGCGTTGGTACGGTTTGCTAGTTGGATTATAATACTTGTGTTTTTTAATGGCTCAAGATTTAAAGAGGCATAAATAGTCTTAGGCATAACATTAATTGACGCCCCTAAAAAATCTAACATCACTTTCCTAATTGGGGTATCTCCTATTTTACAAGGTATGGTGAACATACCTGGGTCCCCACACTTGGGAGGGAGTTTCCTTTGAAGTATTACCGATACATTTTCTCCCACCACCACTCGTTCATCTTCTCTTAGCTTCCTTTTGTGGGTGCACAGATCTTTAAAAAATTTGGCATACTTTGGTATCTGCTTGATTGCATCCAACAATGGGATGTTGATCTCCACTTTCCTGAACACATCCAGAAGCTCTTTTTCCTTCTCTGCCTTCTTTGTTTTCTCCAACCTGCAAGGAAAATGAGGTAAGTTAGATTTAATAGAAGGTGAAGTAGTGAATGTTACCTTTGGATTTTCGCGAATACGCCCTTTCTCTTCAATCTCTTTTTCTATCTCCTCCTCATTTTTGCTTTTCGGATTTTCCACTTTAGGTCCCTCTACTTCCTTGCCACTCCTCAGTGTCATGGCACTTACATTTCTGGGATTTGCCTCGGGTTGCGATGGTAATTTCCCATAAACGTGTGACTCCAAGCGGTTGATGGCAGTTGCCATTTGGCTCATTCGAGCATCCATATCTTTCATGCCCGCTTTGGTGTCCTGCTGGAATTGGGTAGTGCTCGTGGTTAAGGCTCTGATTTCCTGTTGAAGCTGCGCAGTAGTCGTGGCCAGGCCCTTGACAATATCCTCCAGAGAGCTTCCTGAATTGGAGGGCGAGGGTTGAGGTTTTGTTTGCCATGGTTGCTGAAATCCTGGTAGACGATTTGGAAATGTATTTTGTGGCCTATTCCCATAACTGAAATTGGGATGGTCTCTCCAACCCGGATTGTACGTGTTGGAGTATGGGTCGTACTGCTTTCGGGGCGCGGGTACGCCTCCGGCCATGTTCACCTGTTCAGCCACATCCTCTTGCAAAAGGGGACATGTGTCCGTACAGTAGTTCATACTTGTGCAGATTCCACAGACCTTCGCTCGCTGCACGTTCCCCACGGCTAATTGTCTAACAACAGATGTCAACTCCGACAGTTGCTGCTGAATTGATAACGTCTCTACCTCGTTGACCCTACGGGTGGGGTTGCTTTCACGGAAGCCAAACTACTGCGAATTTTCTGCCATTGACTCAATAAACTCTCATGCTTCCTTTGGCGTCTTATTTGCCAGTGCCCCTCCACTTGCAGCGTCAATAATACTCCTATCAGTTGACTGGAGCCCTTCATAGAAGTACTGGATCAACAGTTGTTCACTAATTTGATGCTGCAGGCATCTAGTGCACAACTTATTGAACCTTTCCCAATAGTCATACAAGGATTCTCCGGGATACTGTTTAATGCTGCATATCTCCTTCCTAAAACGCGCAGCCCGGGATGCAGGGAAGAATTTTTCTAAAAACTTCTTTTTCAATTGTGTCCATGTGGTACTACTACCTGTGGGTAGGTAGTATAGCCAATCTTTAGCTGCATCCTTGAAAGAGAAAGGGAAGGCTCTTAATCTAATTTGCTCTTCAGTGACCCCAGGAGGTTTCATGCTCGAGCAAACCACTTCGAATTCCTTGACGTGTTTGTAGGGTTCTTCACCAGAGAGACCATAGAACGAGGGTAGGAGGTGAATCAACTCCGACTTCAGCTTGAAGGCGGTATTCTCAGCCAAAGTGGGGAATATGATGCACAAGGGTTGGTGAGTCAACTTCGGGGCAGCTAACTCCCTTAGTGTTTGGATGTTTGCCATGCTATATTCATCATCTACTGACTCGTTTGCAGTAGATGTTTGCCCTTCTTTTCATCTCCTGGTCTCTTGCCTTCGCCTACGCGCTGCCTTCTCAATCTCAGAATCGTATATCAATTCACCTGTGCGAGAAGAACGGGGCATAAACTAACAAAAATACCAAGAAAAAAAATTGGACTAAAAAAGAAATAAATATTTCAAACGCCAGTCCCCGACAACGGCGTCAAAAATTGACAGGTGTCGAACCTGTACAATAATAATTAAATAAAACCTAACTACCACCTGAAACAGTCAATAATTAATTCTAGTACTGGAGCAGGGACTCTAGGTGTGCAATGGATTACTTGATTCACCCTATTCCCGAAGAGTTTGCTTAATCTGATATACTTGAATTAATTATTTAACTGAATTCACTAACCAACAGACAGTGGCAAGCAGGGTCGTCTTCTCAGGGACTAGCGAGAAATTCGTTTCTTTTCAAGTCAAGATTAATAGGAGAGGTTTTAGAGTTAAAAGCTAACTGAATAATTTAACTGTAGAAAATAATTAACTAAGAGAAATAATTAAGAGAACTCTAGCCAAGGGTACACTTCAGAAATGGTTCATGCACTGATCATCGATTCATAGATAATTCCAGCACTTATTAATAGATTGGTTATAGTTGTCATGCACGCGATAAACAACCAACCATTCCTTAATTTATCGATAGCTAAGGTACGACCGTTAACTATTTTTCTAACCCAAAAACAACCCTAAGTACGACCGTAGGATTTAATTTCTAGGTTGCATTAGTAATTAAAAAGACCCAATCCTAACTAACAAACGCTACGAGGGTTTGTTTAAACTAGATCATACGCTTCCCTGACATAAACTCAATTACGCCAGTCGCTACTGAGATAGGGATAACGAACAATTACGGATTCAATTACCCCTATTTAGCAAAATAGTCTATATAGATAATTAATTATTGCGCACTAATCAATCATACACAAGGACTATAACAATTAAAAGCATGAAACATATAAATACTAATAAATGAAGAAAATAATTAAAAACGGTTTAGATCTCACAGTAGCTGCTGAACCAATTTGTCAGTTGCCCCATTGACTAGAATTAGAGAATTAGCCCTCCATTAATGGAGGACCAACTGCGCGTAGAGAATTGGGAAAAGTCGCCGAATCGGACCTTTTACTTTCGGTCAAGAACAAAAGACAAGAACAAGGAATTTTGATTTCTCTCAATTGTCTCCAAAAGCCCAAACGTACAAGAGTCGGATTGTTCACTTCAATTCTGTCCAACAAAAGTAAAAGCAAGAGCCAAGATAAGTCAACAACGGCAGCTCCTCCTCCAAGCCTATGAGAGAAAAAGGTTTTTCTTCTTTTACCTCCCTACAATTTCGGTCAACCCCCCAAATTAGCCAAAAGCAAATCACAAAAGTCTGCCCCCTGTGGCTATTTCTGATGGTCCCCACATAGCCAAGCAAAAATGAAAAGTAAAAAGCCAAGCCAACCTCCTAGGAGACTAATTCCTCCCTTTTGTTTTGGTAGCCCGAAATTCAAGAGAACGATTTCCTCTTATCCGAAACTGGTATCCAGAGAAACAAAACTCCTTAAATAAAATAAAATAAAATTTATTACAATTTAATTTCTTCAGCTTCTCAAGCGGACCCCACTGCTTGAAGTGCCCCACGTACAGCGAATCTTCTAAATTTTGATTTTTAAGCACTTTTCAGTATCAGTTCCTGCAATTAGCACCAAAACCATATCTGAGTAGAATCCACCCAATTAATGAAATATTTCGTCAAACAATTATGCAATAATGCCCAAAACATCCCAATAAAATGCACCTTATCAATAGCTCGTCAAGCTACTCGACTAAGTGTAAAATGACAATCATACCCTTAAACATTACAAAAATTACAAAATACAATTGTATAACACTCTAATTCCCAAATCCCAAATCCCAAATTTGAATTTCCTGTCGCGCCCCATTTTTTAGTAATAAAAGTATAATAAGTGAGTGAAGTATGGTTTGAAAAATGGTGATGTGTGTGAAAATGAAGAGAAAGACCTGCTTTTGACACACCTCTCCTTATTTGTTGGGACCCCATTCACCTCTTTGAGCTTCTATTGAATCGAGAAATAGGTTTAATTGTCCATCTTTTTGATATATCTAAGGAATTCTCCGGATAATTCAAATCGAAGCAATTGGATGTCCAACTCGGGCCTATATGACATGACCGATCAATAGAAATACCCCACCTTTGTCATATATTCCATACATCACACTAGATAGATATCATATTCATGGAATACGATTCATGCCTTGGTGGTGCATGGGACTTTGAAATACGACGTTTTGGCCAAAAATAGTAATCTAAAAAGGTTTTGGTAACATGTAGGAGTCGCCACTTGGTATTGAGTTAGGGTGTACCAAGTCACCCAAAAATTGTGGATTTAAATGTAAAACCTTTTTAGATTGATTCCAAAATCTACGATAAACCAGAGAAAAATGGTCCGGGGGTCACAGTTGAAGAGAGGGAAAGCAAAGACAATGTCTAAGGCACCCTCTCAACCTAGCCTAAGCTAGTTGCATGATTTAGTCATGATTTTCCTAATTTCTAACCAAAAGATGTATCGCATTTGGATGTAACTAATATGAATGCAATCCTAAACCTAATGAGGAATCGAAAGGGACAGATATCTCTTAGAGGCTCGATCGGACTAAATCACATGAGTTGTGATAGCCAAGGATAAACCCTCCAAGAGGTCACGAGTAATGCTAATGACGAAAAAATGAATGGAATGAATGTATGCAATGTGAAAACATGAGCTTGTGTGAAGTGATAAAAGTAATAATAAAATAATAGTGTGTAAGTGGGAGTGTGCAAATGGGGGTGCAAGGTGAGGTATGTAAAGTGATAGTGTGAAGTGCATGTGTGCTCAGTGGTAGTATGTAAAGTGCTAGTGGTAGAGTGAAAATGTGTAAGATAAGAGTCATGTGAAGTGAACATGTGGAAAAAGTAATAGTATATGAAGTGAGAGTGCAAAGTGATAGTGAGTAAATGAAATGCATGAACCCTAGAGGAATGCAAGTAAGACGGGTACGGGGAGACCCTAAATCGTGACTTTTGCTTTTCCTTTTGGTTAGAAAAAGAATGAGCGTGCTAAGGCTATGTGTAGCCAAACTCGTCCATCCCCCTTACCAAAAGAGTAACTCCCTAACCTAATCAGGCAAATGACCCTAATGACTAGAGTGAAATGCAAAATCCTAAAGATCATACTTGGAATGTTGGAAAAGGGTAAAGGATCATGCAAAAACGTAAAAAAATACTAAGAAAAATGCATGAAAATGTAGTGAAGGCATGCGAGTATGTACTAATGAGAGACGGCCCTATTGGGTCTAGCATTGGACTAGCCCTTTACTAACGCTCTCTCACAAGCATTGGACTTGTGAGCGATCGGGAATAAGTAACCATGACTAGTATTGGACTAGCCACGGTTATATCGTACATTTGCATTCACCATATATACACAAGTAAATGGGCATAGCTAAAGCAAGTAGGCATGTGAGCATGTAATTCACATAACACAGAAGCATGCATATCTAGATGCTAAATCCTAGGAAAGCGGTAACACATTGCAAGTAAGCATGCAAATCACGCAAGGCAAATAAAACAAAGACGCCCTAACTATTACATTTGAGGGGGGCCTACTACAATCTAAGAGGGGGAAATGAAATAAATAATTAAAATAAATACCTAACTATTACAAATTTGGCATTCAAGTGCCTTTCAAACGATCAAAATTGAACTAAGACGAATATACAAAACTAAAGCCAATAAAGCAAATAAATAAATAAATGAAATAAATAAATAAACATTCAAGAGGCATGCAATTAAACACGTAAAGTCACATAGGACACGTAGGGTCAAATAAAGTTAAGAATAAGGGATAGAGTATACCTCTCTTGCAATGGTAATCAAATGAAGGAAGAATTAGCTTCAAAACAACAAGAAGGTCAAGGCACCAATTAAATAGTACAATATAACAAAATCATCAAATCCCTCCAATTTGCGACTTAAATGTAATCAAATAGTGCATAGTTACAAAGAAGGTAAATTATCAATCAAAATTCTAAAATAAAAACTACTAAGGACCCAATAGCAAACATTAACCAATCATTCAAGTCCAATTAAAATATTTTGAGAACTTCAAAGGTCCATAAGTAATGAAAAGGTCAAGTAATGATTCAATTGAAATTACTCTAGGACCTAATTGCAAGAAATTGAAGTATAATTGGGCCTTTGTAGCATTAACCAAAAACCAAGAGGTTGAAATGCAATTATTGGAACATTTTTCATGCAAAAACTTCATGCAACAGCTGCGGAACAATCAAACAAGCTTCTGCAATAAAGCTTTCGGCAGGCTGAAATTATTCTTCTGCAAATTTTTAGCAACCCAGCAAGATGGCAAGATTTTAAACAAAGCTCACGCTTCATCAATTCTCCTACAATCATCATTGCCACAAGTTTGAATATGCAACAGAGTGACGAAATCCACTCTCTGGGCTATCGCGAGAAGAAAAGAAAACAGCAAATAGGTAGGAACGAATGCAGCCTTTCTTCATTTGTTTTGAGGAAATGGACATTAACGTGATGAAACAGGGAAAGGGGACACTAATATGAAGACACAGTCACAATCCAAATGAATGTTTAACAAGCACAAATTACGCGCGGATCGGGTAGGTTGCTGTGCGACAACTTCATAAGCTACGGACTTCATAAACTGCAAGCTGAATAGCTTTTGAACAAGAAATGGTTCCAGCAAACATAGAAGTGACCATTTTATGCTACAAGCGAGGACCTTAAGGCATGAGGTACAGAACTAGGCCATCACAAAAAGATGGCAAGCGAGGAAAACACAGAAATTCAATCCTCCTAAGTATGCAAAACTTCCGACAAGGTTTCTGCGATTTTCTGGATTCTTTGTCAAACATATAACCATGCAAATCAGATCCCAAGCTAGCCAAATGCACAACTTAACCTTTTACTGCTGAAAATCAAACATCAAACTACACAAACGACAACCAAAAGGAGGCGACAGTGATTGGGGAGACCATAGAAAATAGATTTTGCCGGAACTTCATGTTATCTTTCTGGGTTTTGTTTGTTTATCATACAAGTACTAACCATAACTTCAAACAACGACCCATGATACAATCCCCCATTGTTCAAACACGGTCATCAACCCCAACCTCATTCTGTGCATTCCCAAGAATTTTCTCCCCCCCTTTTCCAGATACACAAATAGCAAGTACAAGGAAGGAAAGAAAACGAACGGCGACAGCCATAGCAGCAGAGATTTTGAAGCTTATGATGAAAACCCCATAACTCATGAACATAAAGGATGGAAGGATTACCTTAGGCCTTTTAGGAGTTAAACCCAAATCCAGATTCTTGCAAAACGGATCCCTGCGAAACCCTTGTTCTCCTCTTGTTTTCCTCACTGCCGGAGATTTCCCTGGCTTGCTTCGCTCTTACCCAAAAACGTTTTCTTCCTCCTTCGTTCTTGAAGCTCTCATCTTCTTCCTCCCGTTTCTGAAACCCTCGGTTCTTGCCCGTAGCTTCTCTTCAGCCCTCAGCCGCTACTCCCAGCTCTCTATCCGTTGCCCTTTTCTTTTCCTCAGTTTCTTCTTCTCATACCTCTCAACCTCAGCTCCTTCTCGCTCTCTCTTAGTTGTTCCTCTATTTTTTCCTTCCGTCACTCCAGTTCTCTCCCTCTGGATTGTTTCAGCCGTCACCTCTCTATCACTCTCTGTCTTTCAGCCGTCATCCGAATCCCCCCTTTTGCTAGCTGTGTTTTCAAGCATTTAAAGGAACCCCAAACCTAAACCTACGATGGAAGGCTGAGATCTCAAACCCCCAAAATGGGTTTATGTGGCCTGCTCTTGCCCCTTTGATCCCGTTCGTGAATGGAGTGAGTTGGACTTGTACTGAGAATCCTTTGGAGGAACGAATGAAATGGGAAGAAAAAGCCAGCTACAATTTTTGCTTCTGTACAGACTTGCGCGTTTTTTTTTCTTTTTTTTTAATAAAAATGAAAATGACATAAACAAAAATAACATTTTAAGAAAGATCGAATAGGAATAAAAGCTAAAATTTTTGTGTTTGATGGATGATTTTCTTTTTCTTTTTTTTGAATTAATTAATAATAATAAAACAATTTTCTTAATAGAAATAAAAATAAGATGAGCAAAAAACTAAAACCAAATCAACTTAATAAGATAAATAAATGCATAAAATAAAATAAAAAAAAGTTAAAATTTTGGTGTCTACATTTCCCAATCCCTCAACCTCACATCAAGATCCAATTGAACAACCCAAGCCCTAGGTCACGGTCACCACCAGCTTACCACTAGCCCACCACAACCGCTGTTGATCCACTACCATTCACCTTACCAATCACCATTACCACATGCGCCACCAGTCCATCACCATTCATCTAATCAATCACCAATCTTCAAGGATTCAATCAAAGACCATGAGGAGCTACGAACAATCGGTAATAGTAGAATAATCGCAACAACAGGTACTTGTTTTACTCTATTTGGGACTTTTACTCTGTTTGCATAATTTCTTTTTACTTCCGTGTCATCAATTTCTAGCTTGATTTCACAGTTATTACATTTTGAACTTTATTTTGTTCTTTGTTTTTCTAATATTTAGGGAGAGAAAGAGGCTTATATTCTTGTGATTCGAGAGGTTGTTGACTACCTCACATCATCCTTAGATGAGGTAAGGTTATCCTATATATTGCTTCTTAGCTATACATTCTCTTCTGTTGTGTTTCAATTTTTTTTAAAAGTCAAATAACTCACTGGACTTTATTTTTGCTTATGGAGAGAAATAACCATAGCATGAATTTCTCTAATTCCTAAAGAGGATTGAAGGTTTTTCTTCACATGATTAGTTTAGGCACATGATATGCATGTGTAAACTGACTTGGTGGCTCTAATATTTTCCAAATTCATAAATAGATTTTGTTGCAGGTTGATTTGAAATGTATATCTTTTCGCACGAATGATCATTTAAATGTAATTATTATTCAAATTCAACCGAGGGGTTTCCAAAAATTAATTGGTCTAATGTGTTATTGTTTTGTTGGTTACTTTTCTCATTTGTTAGTAGTTGTTAGTAATAATACATGACAAAATTTGTAGCTAGAGTGCAGTGTATTGCTATTTTGTTATGTTTGGAGTGGCTGATTATGATATGTACTTTTGATGAACATGGAAATAGAAGGGAAAGATGCATTGATGTCTATGGTTTCTACACCAATTCGCCATAGGGATTTTTAAAAGGTTGTTGACATAAAATGTTATTATTTTGATGTTACCTTTCTCATTCATTATTATTAGGCTGTGGTAGTATGAAAAAAGTTGGAAGCACCATGGAAAGTTAGACTCTTTTAAATTACCATATCTATTTCTTTAGATTGTCAGATTGCATATTTAGTTCTAACAAACATGTCAATAGAAAGGAAGAGGAATTATTTTGCAAGGCTAATAGAAAGTAATATGCATAGGTTGTTACTGCTTTATGCTAGAGATTTGGCGATCTAGTTTTGTCAATTTCAGTGCTTTGCGCTTTGTGCTTTTGTTGGAAGATATTTATTACACTTTTTTTTTGTGATGCATTTTGACATATTGGTTAAATCATGCACTTTGAGTGTTGAGAAATTCATGCTATGGTTATTTCTCTCCATTTATTTTAGACAAGGTAAGTCAATCCTATATATTGCTCCTTACTTTCTTGAAGTTTTTTCCTGCCATAGTCCTTTTCTACCTTTTGAATTAAGCTTTGTTGGATTTGAGACAGAAATACATTTTTGGCTCATATGATTTTTGTTGCTATAACTTGGTAGAATTAAACTTATTTTTAAGCATGACTTTGTTTGTCTTCTTTAAACTTTTATCGGATTCACATCTTAGCTTTTTTTTTGACAACATGTTGCTCATGTTTTTCTCTTTTCCTTTGTGTATAGTAGTTAAAGGAAATTGAAGCATAAGATAGATACGTCTCTCCAAGAGCAATCTTCACAAATTATTAGATCAACCGGTGATTCTGCTAGTCTCATGAATATTTTGAATAGAGAGACTGGGACTGAGAATCAAGAAGAGCTCAAATACTCTCTTGGAAATGAAGAAATAGGGAGCCAAGAAGAGAGGTTAGAAGGTGACGCACATACAACCATCCTAGCTACAAATCAAGAGGATGCTGTAGATGATGACTTAGATGCTTTTAGCAAAAAGAAAAAAGCCAAAAAATCCAAAGTATGGGAATTATTTCAAAGATGTAGAAGTTGGACCTAAAAAAACTCTCATGTCAGAGTGTATACATTGCTATGCTAAATTCAAGAAGATCAAAACCAATACAACGTCAAGTTTGCTTTGACACATCAAATATGTGCTGTTCGCCTACAAAAACTCAAAAAGGCAAATGTACAACAACAAAAGATTAATTTCCTAACTGTAAATTCTAGCTCACTTTCTTAGCCCTATCTTCATACGGGGAAGTTTGATATGGCTATTATGAGAGAAACAGCAGCTAAATGGGAGCTTATGCATGAACATCCCATTTCAACTGTGAAGAAAGAGGACTTCAATTTCATGATGAAAAGAGGGATGCCCAAATGGTAAAGAATTAGTAGGACCAGTAACAAGACTAGTTGCACTTTCATGTGTATAAGAGAGAACACCAAGTTGAAGAATTTATTGAAGTCAAGAAAATCAGCTTGACTACAGATTTTTGGAAGTCCAAGAATCAAAATATCAAGTACATGGTTATTATTGGACATTGGATTGACAGCCATTGGAGATTTCAGAAGTGGGTCCTAAATTTTGTGCATCTTGGGGCATCCAAGTTGTAGATGCTATTTTCAAGCGCTTAAAAAAATAGGGCATTGAAAGCAAAATTTATACAATTTTAGTGAATAATGCTTCAAATAATGACACTGCTTTAAGATGTTTGAAGAACACTTTCTCAAGGAACAGATGTCTATTAGCCAAGGGGAGGTCATTTCATGTGAGATGCTATGCTCATATACTAAACATGACCTTGTCGAAATCAAAGATATAGTTGCTAGAGTAAGGGAGAGTGTGGAGTTTATATAAAAAAAAAAATTAGATAGGAGATGCCTTTTCTTTACTGAAATTGTATAGAAGCTTCAATTGCTCATGAAACTACTCCTTTATGATTGCAAAATAAGGTGGAATTCTACCCATGAGATGCTAGCTTGTGCTCTAAAGTTTCAAGATGTTTCCCAAGATTCAGTGATAGAGAGCTGGACTTTGATTTCTACCCAGCCACAGAAGATTGGGAAAAAGTGGAAAAAGTTTGCAACATTTTACAAGTTTTCTAGACAACCACTCATATCATATCTGGTATTGATTATCTGACAGTTAATTTGTATCTAAATGAACTTTGTCAAATAAAAGTACAACTAGACAATAAGGTAGATGATGATTATGACTTTGTTCGGTCAATGGTTCAAAGGATGAAGTAGAAATTTGATAAGTATTGGGGTGAGTGTAATTTGCTGATGGCTATAGCAGCAATCTTGGACCTGAGGTGCAAAATGAGAGTCATAAACTATTGCTTTCCATTTATATACCCTCCACATGAAGTGGAAGTCAATATAAGCAAGATTCGACAAGCATTGTATGATCTATATGACGAATATGTGGAGATGCATATTTCAAATTTAAGTGGTTCATCTTCATCTCCTTAGCTATTGGCAATGATCCACCAAATAAGAGTAGCGGTAGTTCATCTTCATCAATGATACATCTTTGGGTATGAGTGAATTTCTTACTCATATTGCTACTATGAAAAGTGTTCAATCCTCGAAGAATGAGCTAGATACCTACTTTAAAGATGGTCTTGTCACAGCCATAGAGGATTCAAAAATGGATATTGTGAACTTGGATACCTTGAAGTGGTGGAAAAATACAACAAAATACAAGACTTGGCATAGAATAGCTACTGATATTTTAGCCATTCCTATAACTACTGTAGCTTCAGAAGCTACATTTAGTGCTAGAACTAGAGTAATTGGCTCCTATCATGCTTCTTTAGCTGCAGCAACTATAGAAATGTTGATACACATTGGAGATTGGTGTCGCAAGCTATACGGGATAAAGAAAAGGGAAAAGGAGATTAAAAGTAAAATTACTATACATAATATTTGAAATATGTCTTGCTCTTACTGTTTCTTGACTTCCTTTTCTTTATTTTTTTCTTTTGCAGAAAGTCTTGACTTCCGTCCGTGTGGCACTTGATCCAAGGAGAAAGAGAAGGATTTGAGATTTGACTTAATTTGCAAAATTATAAAGACATGTTACATGGTGCAATTTGATTGAATGGGCTACTTTAATATGTTTAATATAATAGACGTGGAAGTATAAGAAAAGCAAACTACCTTAAATAAATATCATGAAAGAACTTGGAATTTAGTATCGAATGGAACTTTAGCCAACAAATTGTTAATCTTCATAGATCCTATAGCTACAATAGGTATTGTATAGTTTTTATAGTAAATGTTTTAGTTGTTAAATACTGAATGTATAGCGAGAATACATGTGATGTGATGAGCAGATTACTTTTGCAGAGAACCATTCCTTGATTTATTCAATAAAAAGTTGCTTTTACTTGAAAAAACTACTTTAAATATTGTTCCTTAAATAAAGTGATTAAAATATATATATATATATGTATGTATGTATGTATATTTATACACCCTTATTTGACCAAGTAATAGGTTACATGTGATTTGGCACAATTTGATTAGAGGATGCACTTGAACATGTTTAATTGGCCAATCATCTCATATCGACTTGTGGAGACGATATATGATAAGTTTTTATTTTGTATGTTTTTAGTATGTTTTATTACTTAGTTTTTTGTGTGTTTTCTAGGGTTTAAGGATAAAAATTGTTCCGTTTATCAACTATTTCTACAAGTTTTTATTTTTAATCAAAACTCACATTTGAGTAGATTAATTGTGAAATGTATTGTTTTATACGTTTTAACACTTGGATAATGATCAAATGAGATTGAAGCAAGATATTAGAGATGATTTGAAGACAATTTGGTTATGCAAAAGTGAGAAAAATTAAGATTCTGAACTAGATTCAAGAACCAGATCCATGAAGAAGTCCACATATCACTTCACAAATCCAGAAAAGATAAAGAAAATATAGGAGAGACACGAACTAGATCTACAGGTTACTTTGCAACTTGCAACTTGTTCTCACAACTCTTTAGCTCTTTTTTCAGATGAATATCGGCTGATATCTACAAAAGGAATCTTGAAAATTTGGAGAAGTAACTTCCAGAATTCCAAGGTGCAACAATAGTAGATTATAACTATACAATTTGACATTTTGTATCATTTGATCAAGTAGCTAGAGCTTCATCCACCTCTGAAATAGGGATCTTGAAGACACATTTTTGGAAACCTTGGAAGCCTAGAAACTACACCAAAATTTGTAGTTTTCACTAGAACTTTCTAGTTCATTAGTGTAGTATAGCTTAGTACAGTTTTATCCATCTTGCATCGAGCCAAACATTGGTGAAGATTGAAGCTAGAAGATGGAGAAGATGTTGCTCACATGTGACAAGGGTTTCCATCTCTCCTAATTCTTTATTTCTTGTATTTGATTCTTATGTTTAGTTATAATACAGTCTCAAAGTTTGCTTTTATGTTTTGCTAGCTTTTACACCTAGGAAGTGGATGAGCTATCTATGATTGTATATGATATTTTCTTGGTTATTAAATGTTTATATCTTTTGCAAGTTATTTAACACTTTTGCTAATACAATTATCATTAATTGGTCATAAATTGTGATTATTTAAAGGTGTTAATTATCAATGAAACTTGGAATCCAACGCTAGTTCATGAAAGTGTTAAATCTAGAGAGTTAACTCACTTACATAGGGATGCACATTTGTGATTTTAGCCAAGTTATTTCATAGAATATAGTGAACTTATAGCTAGTTTCATCATCGCTATTGTAGGTGTGCTGTAGTTATAAGTATGGTAGGTATACCTATGAAAACGAATATCACGTACAATAGGAAATTGACATAATTTAACCAAATTAATCAACTTCATTTAATCAGTAAAATCACTTGTAAGAATAGTCAAGAAATCCATGACCCTAGGAATGTGTTTATTCTTATTTTTGTTACTTTTATTTCATATTTGCAGTATAGAATTACTTGCTCAATTCTAGTGGTCTAAATAATAAAGGAATTCGAATAACACCTATAATTGATTACTCTTCCCCGTGGGAGCCTTACTCAAATATTTTCTATACTCGTGTACAACCTGTGCACTTGCAATAGTGAAATTTTGAGTATAATTTAAAAATTCACACTATCAATATAATTGACTATCAAACAATCAACCTTCCAAATTTGTAGGATATGTCGTAGTATTTAATTGGATGAAAATATGCCCTGAAAATTTGTTTATGTAATCAAAATTCCACTGTCTACAGGTTGAATTTGAATTAAATGTAGACTCAAAGCAGATTAAATTACATTAGATTTATTGTCCCCATTATAACACATTCTCTTAAACTCTAAGACATGGGGCTGATTCGGTATTTCACAAAACTCCACAATTTTCTTTTTTTTTTTTCTTACGTACTATGAAAAAATTGTAGTATTTAAAAGAAAAGATATGGATAGGAGGAAAGAAAGAAAAAATTTCTTCTAACTATTTCAAACATTAGTATCCTGGATATATGAAAGATACTTTAACATTGGTCATATGTATTCATGACCAAATGTATTGAATGTTAAAAAAGTGTTGACATAAAATTTCCAGAAGAATAAGGAAAATCATTTTCGACTGACCCAATAAAATTGTTTATCCCTGTTAAATGGAGAGAACTGTTGTCTAATTTTCTTGTCACGCAAAGGAGAAAGAGACGTTGCATATGAATATATTGTATTTTATTTATTCGTGATTAGTCACTCATAACATTCCTGACCCACATGATCACATTTTAAATTACGTGTCTATAAATTGGTCAATGAGTAAATCTTAATGATAAATTAAGGTATTTGGCAAAATTGGATCCAATTTAAAAGCAACTACTTCAACAAAGAATGCATCCTTGGCGTTCAATGGTTACTTGTTTAGACTACTTTTACACTCTTCCATTTATTTTGTTTGAATTTGTCATGTTTTAAGGCTTGTTTTTACAAGTTTATAATTTTTTAAATTTGTAGTAAATTATTTTTTCAAAATTTTTCTAGTATGGGGAAGGATGAGATTTAAGAAATGGAAAGGAAGAAACAAAATTTGAACCCAGAATTTTTAATTCTTGAGATCTCAACTTTAGCCACGACTAGAATTTATAGTAAATCAATTGCAAACTAACATACATTAAATCTGCTCAATTAAACTACAAGCAATAATATTATTCATTTAAATTGTAGGGGTATGAATTTAATCTTTCCCTACTGTTAATTTTACTAGTTTGTCAGTCTTTTAATAAATAAACCTTTTGATTAAATTTCAAATGATACCGTTTATAGGGATAGAACAAAAATTGATGTGATTACCTTAAACAGACGGAATTTTCTTCATGTATAATCAAAACCTGGTTGGGTTTTTTGGCTTCGTTCATTCATTTGTTCCTTTTCTATTCAAATATGGATACAAAAAAATGCAATATTCCATTAGTACAATAAGCACAGCCCTTTTTTTTTCGGAGATTGTATAAAAAAAAGTCCCACATTTCTTCTCATTAATAAATTCTTCTTTCATAACATATCTACATCTGCACGAATCTATTTTTCTATTAATCATTTTATGACTTATTCAAGAAGCAAATATGTCACGGTTATAAGAGTCTATTCATTACGTATAGATTTTAGGTGCATCTGCACGCATCTATTTTATGACTTATTCAAGTTCTATTTCTTTAATAAATTCATTAAACATAACATGTCACTCGTAAACTATATTATTTTCTTCTAGTTAGTAACCTCTTCTTTCTGACAGTTGGTCCTAGAAAAAAGAATTAAATTATCATAAATAATGTCATAAATTAACTTTTATTAGAAAAAGGATTAAAAAGAAATTATATTACTCAATATCAAACAAATAGTGCATTTCTTTTGGGGCAAAATCCCTCCAATCCATTCCCCGGATCATTGATAGACCTTTTCCGTCTTCGGTTCTTGACAATTTGCAGTGGATTTAACGTCTTCTCCTCTTATAATTTAGGCCATCAATGTGCTTTCAAAAGGATAATTATGACCTACACCTTTTGCAAGGCCCATGGTTTGTCCTTTCCTCTACTATATACTATTTTATATGTGAATTAATCTTATATATATTGATAGTATATACACTATATATTATTATAGTTGAATGCATAACATATATACAAAATTTGAATTTCAAATTCAAATTTAGATTATGTATTATGCATCCAATTTTGAATACGTATACACTGTTCATGTAAAATTAATCTATTTTATATTACTAACAATTAAATATCATCACGTTCCAGTACAAACTATTTATTCATCACCAACCCGAGCGTTAATTTTCACTTTACCACAATGTTGTTACAAACAACTGTACCACATTTCAATATAATCCTCGCTTGTTTACAATATGATATTTATTGCTACTATCCCCATTGAACACTAGCGGTATTGTCTCAAAAAATGTTCAAAGTGGATGAAAGCTGATTTTCTGCAGTAAATCAGGCCAATTTGATCTTATTTCATCTGAAATGGTTATTTGTAACCTACACAAGAGATGCAACTTTTCAAATCTGAAATTTCGAAAATTTCTCCAACATTTTAAAGTGTCAAAATCGATAATGTCCTGTGGTAGAATATTTTACTCTACGGCAAATGGGCAAAAGCAAGATTTTCCTCCACCTCCATTTGCGGCGAACAAGAGATGAAAGTTGTGCAGAAAGTAGAGCAATATTCTAGTTCTATTAATAAAATATGGTTCTCTAGCGTGCTCGAGATTTCCTTGCTTTGCTAAAATTTTACTGAAGCTCTTTTGTCCTCTTCTTTTCTAGGTTTCCTGATCATTCTTGATCAGGATAGTCAAACCCTCTTGATTCATCAGAAGATCACGTCTTAATGGCAAAAAAATTAGATTCAGCTTCGAGATTACTTGAGATCATATTTGCTTACATTATGCAGAATGATTTCTCTTCTTCCAATTCTTATGATTGACGAAACGTCGATGCCTGTATCATATCTTGGGCTTCAATCCCTTTCAAAATTGGAGGCAAATATGTTTCAGTTCACCTTTGGTTCTAAAACGGTGCTGGAAAGCTCATTGCAAAAGGTTCTTGTACACTGGGTCGACGGATACTCGTCTTTCATGAATGGAATAAGGGCTTGAAGATGATTAGAAAATTGTGACATTGTTTAACATGTTGTTCCACCTTGAAAGTTGCCAATATAGAGGCTCTCTAAGTTGGGGAAAATAGCTAGATCTGTAATTCACAATGTTGTGGATGTAGCGGTACCGCGGATGGTTATTTTCAATTAGAACCTTTCAGAATTGATGTTGTTATCGTTATTGTATCATTGTTTCTAGTACTATCAAGTCTATCATATTCCTATTCTAAGGGAAGAGGGAATAAAATACTGCAATGTGGCGATGGTGAGAACTGTAACTCCAGTTCATAAACTTTTATATATGGCTGAAAATTTTTGAAATATTAATGTGGGATATTCTACTAAAACCCCCTCGCAAATGTAACTTTGACAAATGAGCTTAATTTAGTAAAAAAAGAACTAAGTCACGAGAAAAACTATAAACGAGGTAACAAACAAACCTAAGGCCCAACTTTCATACCATGATAAATAACTTAAACTTCCATCTCAAAATCAATTAACAATGAGTGAAATTTGCCCAACAACTTTTTATATATGGCTGGAAATCTTTGAAATATCAATGTGGGATATTCTACTAACAAGACCAAAGTGACTTCGTCACTTGAATAACCGTCACCATATTGTATTGTTCTAGCTTATACAACTACCTCATTTATGTTTAATCCATATAGACAACTTAGAATAACAACATCCAATTGGGAGACAAATCCTTAAGCAGCATCGGTTTCCTACCTTCTTAATTCGGCTTCTGGACCTGGTGAAGCGACAAAAAAAGCCTGGTCTTTTAAGTTTACTTATTTCTGAATAGTTTCATACTGTCTTTGTTCATCCAGAAGCTCAGGCCTAGAAATGCACAAGCTTATCTTCCACGAGGTAACATTTAAGTTTTTCAACAGAAGGCAACGAAAGCATATGCATATGCTAAAACCGTACTTAGCTTCTGCAGGATTGGTGCATAGTAGAAGTTTCTGCAAAGTAATATAATTCATCTATTCTGTTTTATTCTTTCAATGTAAACAACTTATTTATATACTATAATTATTATTTGATGAAAAGCAGCGAACATGACAGATACAGTAACATAGGCTCTTACCAACTGTGCAAAGACGATGTTGGTCGTGCAAAAGTTCAAGAATGTAATATAGGCAGGAAAACGTTCACAAGACTGCTACAGTTTCCTTCTTTGAAATCCCATTTGTCTGGGTTGTCTGGGGAACCTTTTCCAGCCCATTGGCAGCCTGCTGCTTTTCTGGAACTGTACCTTTCCCTTCAGACACTTCAGGCTCCTGTAATGGGTAGGATCTACCACTGCCACGCACGAGATCTTTTATAACTGTTATAAGATCTTTATCCTTCAGCAAGGACTCCAATGTTACATGTACACCTACGAAGAGCCAATAAGGGAACTAATTATAGCGACATGAAAATTTCATATAATCTTTCATTGAGGGCAAGTGAGATGCTGACACTGTCATTGAGAAAAGAAGAATCCCTCAAATAATGATCTTTGACATAGAAGGAAAACGAGCCAAATATACCTTCACACTCAAGCTTAATCTTGGATTTTTTATTACCTCAGAAAGGCTGACATGCATCAAATCCATTGCAACAATCTTTGTTCTTTTGGTCATGACTGATTATTAGTCACTTTCAGCAACCATATGGAGTACTCAGAGAACAAATTATGCTGTGATGTGTTTATTTCGTAGTCAGTTTTTTTTTTTTTTGCTGTTCTTTTAATCAGTTCTTTCCTGTTACATTTAATTCAATTGATGAAAGAAAAATATTCACTAGAACAGTGGGACAAAGAAAGCAAACTTAAGCAATAGATACATCATCAGAAGTTTGGTCTCATTAACATCTACAGAGTAGATGAAAACTTCAGAAGCTAAAAGAAGGCTAAGAAAGATGAAAATTGCTCTTAACTACAGCTCGAACATATCATTCCTTGTACCTTTGAAGGCTTCTTTCAAAACATTTAAGATTGACTGGCAACCATTTGCTGCTTGCATGGTTGCCAATGACAGTGAAATTGATCTTAACCACATAAACTGACTGATGTATTGATGTTGCTTCACTCCGACAGCTATATATGAGATGAAGAGATGGAGCAATAACATGTTATTTATGCTGCCCCACATCCTATTTTTGTTCTTCTCCACATTCTTATCGGGTGATCAAGGAATTTGCCTTTGATTTTTCAATTGTTGATATTTCAATCTAGGAGATTTCTAACAGAAAAATTTGGTCACATAGATCTTAGCCAATTCGCGTCCCCACACATCGGCTGAAGTGGGCAATGAACAGGAGTTGACTGTTAAGAGATTTTAAGCTTCTTTATTACTTTTCTAACAGTTGAGTTTGGAATAAACTATTACTTGGATAAATTTAAGTTTTTAATTTTACTCACAGGAGAGATTAAGTTTCGTGTGACTACTGGTATGCATATAGTGCACATGACCAGTAAAAGATCTTTCTGTTTTTAATATACAGGAAAAGAAGGCAAAAGAGGTGAACTGACAAGAAGAATTCAGGTTCATTATAAGATCCAACCAGCACTCCAATTTACTGCAACCTTAGCACATATAAATGATAGGCTGAGGTGTTGATTTGGAGTTTAGCAGGAATAATTAGGCACTTCGGCTTGGTACTTAGCTGGAAATTTAATCTGCAATTCATGAATTGTGCCTGTTTCATGGAAACTGAAGCAGAACCAGTGATGTTATAGGAGATTAACTTTTTCATTGGTTTATGCAAAAGAAAACAATGAGCTGCCTTGGATGACAGCCATTTAGTCCTGATTTTAGAAAAAACTGTTCAGGACTAACTGTGTTTAACTATTTTACCCTCTATGTTTCTTGGTCTAAGTTGGCATAAAAACTTTACAAGCCTCAGATTTCTCCACTTTAATGCATTTGGATGGAAAGAAAATCAGGAGAATAGATATCCCAATCATGTCTCTGGGAGTTTTTCAGGGAGAGAGGAAATTATGGGTAAGAATTTTATACCCGTCAAACAACCACAATCTTTTCCTCCCATAAGTAGTATGATATAGGGAAAAAAAATGATATAACCTCACAGTTAATTTGAAAATAAAAAAATCATGCTTCAAACACAATTCAAAAAGATTAAAAAGAAGGGCACTTTAGGAAAAGGCAAAATATATTCCCCCCAGAACTCTCAGAATTTTTACAGAGAACTCTTCTCTTCTTCTCTCTCTTCATTAATGTTTTCCCTTCTTTTCTTGTCCTCCCTAAAACTAACAAACTAGCCTAATATAGACTTTTATAGCTCTTCATCCTCCTATTTCACTCCATTTATATATGTATTTTCTCTCTGCTAAAAATACCCAAGCACGAGAAAATGTTCTCAATTTTTTCCCTCTCCTTTGCTCTGCAAATCTTCCCACAAATACAAAATTCTAATGTTCTCTTAGGGCAAATGTGTAATCTAGAGCATAAAGGAACCAACACATGCATTTGGTACAGAGAGAGATCACCAGTAGGTTTTAGCAGTGCCCAGTCAACTGTAGTACTTTGGCCACCAGAGAATGCAATGACCGTTAACCGAAACAGAAGAAAGAAAAAAGAACAAAATGTCTTCTGAAGAAATTTATGTATGGTCATAAATGTCCTTCAAAGATTTATCTCATGGAACTGCCAAATTTAAGTGACATTCCCAGAATGTCAAAAATTAGACCGTTCAGGAGTTTAGCAGGGTCTTTGGAATCTGAAATATTTGAGGAGCCAAAAATTTAGATTAAGTAATAGTTTAATGGTCACAAGGTCTTGTTTGCCTTATCTTGACTATCTCCAAGCTTACAGTTATGTAACTGTGAAGACTACCATATTAACTTAAAAAAGATATTTCTTTTACAAGCATGCAGGCACAGGTCAATCTGACAATAGTATGAATTGGAAATTTAGCATGGTGTTCAGTATTATTCAGCCAAGGGATTTCACATGCATTTATTATTATTTCCCCATGATTGATCAATATCAGTTTAACGGAGTCAGTGAGTGGTAAGAAGATGTTTATAAATGGATTGGAACTGAAAAAATGAATAACTATGCATATCCCCTCAAATACACAGTGGACTTGATAATCACACATTATCTAAATTCTCTTCATTCCTTTTTTTCAATTCCTCTAGTTGGAAAATGCATGTTACACTAATTTGTTTCTTAAATTCTCTGGAGGATGGTCCTTTTATGCAATATAACCACAGAAGTCCTAGAACTAAATTTAGCAAGGCAAACTACTCTGATGCCATAAAATATACAGGAAATACAAATATTTTAAATTGGGTAATTGCTTCTGTACCATAAAAAAGAATGACGACGACAAGCTACAAAAAGATGCCAAGGAGAATGCACTTACGATAGCGCCAATAGTGCTTTGGGTTTGTTGGATCATTGATTGTCTCCTCTACAGCAAGGCGAGTTGTGTATTCTTCTTTCAGGGCTAACAAATCCTGTAAAGGAAGAACCATGAATAGAGCATACAACATTATCAGGCGCATAAAACACTATGTTTTCATTCCATTTATTCCACCATGAAATATGAAACTTTAAGGGAAACTTATTTCTAAGTTGTATCTTTCTTGAAATGCTTCCCAGGTTAAATGTCATATTAGGGTTAGCATAATAATACCAGAAAAGATATGTTCCTTGCATAATAGATATAGAGGACAAAGTGAATGATGCCCATTATGTAACCGTAGAAGTCATATATGTTCTAATTGATTTTAATTTACTAGAACTGATCAGAACAAATAAATCAAAAAGAATCCGTTAATGTTATCTGTGCAAACATTTTTACTGAAACAAAACTGAATTTTGACAATGGACTTTGTTGAAGATATGTGATCTGATATTATGGAAATATTTGCTATTGTAAATATTAGGAAAGATTTGATTATTGTATCATATGATTATAGTATCATATATTAATTAGGTATCATATGATTATAGTATCATATATTAATTAGGTAGTAAATTGATTTAGATTAGCATGATTTTAGGATCTAAATTAGGTTACACTTGTGTATATATATTTGTATATTGTGTAGTCCAAAGAGATGAAGAAGAGTATTTTCTCTCCCTTTGTTTCTTAGTTTACATGGTATCAGAGCTTCAGGCTCTGTTATCAGTTTGTCTTTTGACGTGACCCTATTGAGTCACTTTTAGGTCTTTCTTGTGTGAATTATAATGGCAGATATGAAAGGTAGTAGTAGAGAGATGAAAACAGTAATTTCTGATGTTATTCCTACAACATAAAAAATTACTGAACACAAATTGAGTGGAAAAATTTTTTTGGATTGGAGTAAAACTATTCGGATATATCCACGCAGCATCGATAGAGATGATCATCTCACTGATGACCCACCCGTTGATAGGGAAGAAAAGAAGGTTTGGCTAAGGGAAGATGCAAAACTATTTTTCAAGTGGAGAGAACAAAGCATATCGAAATTGATTGCCACTTTGTTCGTGAAAAAAATCCAGCAAAACTTGATCTCAACTTAGAGGACAGGATGAGGGACTGGGGGGATGACTGGATCATTGTAGGAGATTTTAATGATTTGAGGTCTAGTGATGAGAAGTGGGGGGGAAGGGATAGAGCAGAAAGATGTTTTAGGGAGTTCAACAGGTTTATCAAAGACAATAACCTGGTTGACTTAGGTTATCAAGGGGTCCCGTGGACTTGGTGCAATAGTTGGGAGGGGGATGGGGAAGTGAAAGAGAGGTTGGATAGATGTTTATGCAGCACCGAATGGCTGCAAAGATTTGAAAAGGCACAGTGTACTCATTTAGATACTGAAGCCTCTGATCATCTAATGCTTCTTGTGGATACAAACCCGGAAAACACAAGGAGAAAACGGAGATTTTACTTTGATCAACGATGGACGCTAAATCCAGAAACAAAAAGGGTGATTCAAGGAGCATGGACAAAGGTGAAGTCAGGGTCCAGGATGTTTAGAGTGGCTACAAAAATAAAGGAATGTCGCATGGCTATTCTGGATTGGAGGAAAAAGGCGCAGGGAAACTCAAAAGTTAGAATTAAAGTGTTAAAGGAGATTTTGGCTGAAGTGAAAACAAGAAAGGATGAAGGGCAAAGAGTACAAGTGGCTGAACTAAAAGCACAATTGAATAAAGCTTATGCAGAGGAAGAGATGTTTTGGAGTCAAAAATCCAGGAACAAGTGGCTCAAGGAAGGGGACAAAAATACAGCCTTTTTCCATTCTTCGGTCATGGCAAAGAGGAGGAGAAATAAGATTACTACATTGCAGAAAAAAGATGGGACATGGTGCAAAGAGGAACATGAGATTGAGGAGGAACTGTGTGAGTACTATAAAGACCTATTTACCACAACTAACCCGGACTGCTTTGAGGACATTCTAGCGGAAATTCCAAGCACTATTTCGAGCCATATGAATGGACAACTGATACGACAAGTGGAGGAAAGTGAGATCAGGAAAGCTTTGTTTTCGATGCACCCTAATAAAGCACCAGGAACGGATGGTATGTCTCCTCTATTTTTTCAACACTATTGGGATATTATCAAGGTTGATGTGGTAGCAGCTATTAAGAGTTTCTTTCATACTGGGCATTTGCTCAAAGCTGTGAATGATACTATTATTTCGTTGATTCCTAAAGTTGATACTCCTGAATCTGTGGTGCATTTTAGACCTATTAGCTTGTGCAATGTCCTGTATAAAATCATTTCTAAAATCATAGCTAATAGATTGAAAGGAGTCTTGCATCATTGTATTAGTCCCTCTCAATCCGCTTTTATCCCAGGCCGCCAAATTCTTGATAATGTAGTAGTTGCACATGAAATCCTGCATTTTTTGAAAAATAGGAGAAAGGGAAGGGTAGGATTTATGGCTCTTAAGCTGGACATGTCCAAAGCTTACGATAGAGTCGAATGGAAATATGTGGGGAGAGTTATGATGAAAATGGGGTTTTGTCCTATTTTTGTTAGATGGATCATGTCTTGCCTATCTACTGTGACTTACTCCTTCAACTTAAATGGGCAAAAGGTAGGCTGTGTTCAACCGAGTAGAGGGCTTAGACAAGGAGACCCCCTATCCCCGTACTTGTTTATTATATGCGCGGAAGGTCTTTCATGTTTGATCCATAAAGCTATGATGAACAAGGAAATAACAGGGATCAAAATATGCAAGGACAGTCCGATGGTTTCTCACCTATTTTTTGCAGATGATTCTCTACTATGCTGCCAAGCAACCAAGCAGGAGGCGACGAAGGTCAAAAGCATATTGGAAAGATATGGTCAAGCATCCGGACAGGTGGTGAATTTTGAAAAGTCAGCTATCTTCTATAGCAAAAATACCACTGATCAAAGGAAGAATGGAGTGAGGGAGGTATTAGATAACATTAAAGAGGCAAGGAATGGAACCTACTTGGGACTCCCAATGGCTATTGGAAGATCAAAGACACAGGTCTTTGCATTTGTCCAGAACAAAATTAGTAACAAGTTGCAAGGTTGGAAACAAAAACTTTTGAGCCAAGGAGGGAAAGAAATTCTGGTTAAATCAGTGATTATGGCTATGCCAACATATGTGATGGCTTGCTTTAGACTTCCAAGGGTGTTGTGTAGACAAATCACAGGTAAAATAGCGAGGTTCTGGTGGGGGAAGGGAGAAAAGGGTACCTGTGTACATTGGGCGAGCTGGAAGAAGCTCTCAGAAGTTAAGGGAAGAGGAGGTTTAGGCTTTAGAGATTTGGAGGCCTTCAACACTGCATTACTGGCAAAACAAATTTGGAGATTCTTAATGGCTCCAAATTTGTTAGTAAGTAAGGTAATGAAGGCGAAGTATATGAGTGAGGAAAAATGGATGGACAAGAAGCCAGTCTCTTCAGCATCATGGTGTTGGAAGAGTATTCATAGTGCAGCCTCCTTTCTGTATGATGGTCTGTGGAAAAGAATTGGAGATGGCAGGTCAGTCAACATGTGGCGGGACAGATGGATAGTTGGTTCAGATACCGGCTTTGCATCAACCACACAACCTGTGGGATGCAAGTTGGAATGGGTAAGTGAGCTGATAGAGGAAGGGAAATGGAAAAATGATTTGCTTCTCAAGTGGTTTAGTGCAAAAGATGCAGAGCACATAAAGGGAATTCCAACTAGTATAGGAAGAAGAAAGGATAGGTTGGTATGGGGGCACTCCAAAGCTGGAATTTATAGTGTGAAATCTGGTTATGCTTTAGCAAGGCAACGGGAAGGAAAAGCAGGTAGAAGGACAGGACAAGATGCAGAAACAAGTTGGGAGATACGAAAACGAAATGTGTGGAAGCAGCTATGGCATTTGAAGGTGAAGGCCAAACTAAAACACTTCATGTGGAAGTGCTTACAAAACTGTCTGCCAGTCAATGAACAGCTGTCGAAAAGGATACATAGAGGGGAAGGCAGATGTGGTTGCTGTGGTGAAGATGTGGAAACTATTGAGCATTTGTTTTTCTTCTGTGAAAAGGCTGTGGAAACGTGGAAGCTAGCACCGGTCAGGTGGGATGGATTACTGGGTATGCAATATAACTTTTGGCTATGGTGGGAACAAGTTACACAATCGCTGGCACTGAACCAAGGTCAAGAGAGAGTTAGTCTTACTATCAATATCCTTTGGCAAATTTGGAAAGCCAGGAACAAAAATTTTTTTGAACAAGCTAACCAGGATCCAGTAAAAATAGTAAGGAAAGCACAAGATGAATGGCTTGAGTTTGAACAGGTAGGGAATACAGACCAGAAGGAGAGCGCAGGGAAGCGGAATGATGCCTTACCTACCAGGACAGTGCGGCCAAGGAAGGAAGAGATAAGGCTGTATACCGATGCAGCGATATCAGCTAAGCGAGTCAGGACGGGACAAGGGATTATAGCAAGAAATTGGAAAGGACAGCTTTTGAAAGCAAAAGGCATTGTGACACAGGGAAAGGGATCGGCAAGTGAAGTGGAAGCTCGGGCTGTGAGAAATGCTCTGCTGATGGCTACCCAAGCAGGTTGGACACAAATTATAGTCCATACAGACTGCAAATCACTGGTAGAGCAGATTACTAAACGCAAGGAGTATGACTACACGACTGCAACTATCTTAGAAGATGTGCAGGAACTTAGTCTAGCTTTTGAAAAATGTTCCTTTGTGTTTATACCTAGAACTGAAAATCACATCAGCCATCAATTAGCACAATATGCTGTGAAGCTTGTACATGATATTGAATGGGAAACTGATTTCCCAATATGGTTGACTGATTTAGCTAGGACAGAGTTAAGGGTAGTATCCCCTTTTTGTAACTAATCCTTGTAAGGTCAAGTGTTAATATTTATAACATGATAACGTTTGTTGAAAAAAAAAAAAAACCAGTCATGTGAGAACTGGAGAACAGTTAGCTGATATTTTCACTAAGCCTCTAAATGGTCCGAGAATTGATTACATTTGTGGCAAGATGGGCATGATTAACATCTATGCTCCATCTTGAGGGGGAGTGTTGAAGATATGTGATCTGATATTATGGAAATATTTGCTATTGTAAATATTAGGAAAGATTTGATTATAGTATCATATGATTATAGTATCATATATTAATTAGGTAGTAGATTGATTTAGATTAGCATGATTTTAGGATCTAAATTAGGTTATACTTGTGTATATATATTTGCATATTGTGTAGTCCAAAGAGATGAAGAAGAGTATTTTCTCTCCCTTTTTTTCTTAGTTTACAGACTTCAAATAGCAGTGCATGTGGATTGGCATTACATTTGGAAATCCAGTTGGTTCTGCTGTCAAACTCAACCAAACAACGCACTTGGAGTTGCATGAATACAGAACCATAACCAAATATAATTCCTAAACATCGTTCAGCTAGTATTCTAAGTGCTTGTTTCTTAGACTTGGCACAACATGCTTTGCAAAATTTCTTTATCAACAGCAGAATTCTAAAGCAGATCCTGCACCTTCATGGCTCTATGATATGTGTGTACTCATATTTCTACCTACACAAGATTTTGAATGTTTTCAAGCCCTTTTACGAAATGAATAAGCTTGAAACATTTGTGTCATACTTCTCAGCAGAATAGCAAAAAGATTTCTCCCACTCCTGTTATTAACTCACCAAAAGAAAAATTTACATCCAGAATGGATCTGACATGAATATAGATAGTCCAAATGTCATTATACACTTTATGGAGATTTTTGCAGTTTGTTTCAAGTCGTTGGCATAAGCAATGTAAGACAATTGTTTAAAATATGACCTGTATGGAATACACAGAGGAAAGCATACCTGGACAGGAAAAATTGACCACATTGAAGGAGCTTCAACATGCTGCTGTATAATAAAGTATGCAATTTCAGGAATGCATTGATCAGGTGGTGAATTATTGGATCCCAAAAAAGTCTGGAAAAAACGTCGTCTTCTTCCTTCGTCTTCTTCCCACCAAGCACGCAGGGTGGAACAATCATGGCATGATGGAGCACACACCTATGGTCAAGTATTCCAAAAAACTTGTTATCTAAACTTCCAGCAGAAGGAAACTGTACTATATGTTTGGGAAAGGAATTATTCTACTTATGAGCATTGTCAAATTCCACAACTTCTGAGAATGCTAACAGGGAAAAGAACTTAATGGACTTCCCTCCAAGAACAAAAAGAATCAGGTATATACAAAATCCAGTTCAGAAGCATCAGAGTCATTGCCTACACTATAATACAAAAATACGTGGCATTTTTCTATCGAACAAGAAAAATTTTGTCTGGAAGAATATGCACTTATTCCATACTAACACTACTATTAAAAGCTTGATGCATTCATTAGAAGGACCACATGGCCAATATTAAGACCAAGAGTGAGTGCCCTATAGAATCATTTCTTTCTGGTAGAGAATATCACCCATCCAAGCCTCCAAAGGCACAATGATACAGAACACAAACCAAAAAGATATTCCAGATAGCAAAACTACCCTGACCACCAACTACAACCTCCAGGTTCAGGGTAAACTCAGGAGAAAGCTTACCCTTTGGGCTCCCAATCAAACAAATGCAATAATAGGGCAAAGGAAGACAGGACATAAAAAAAATAGGCATCTCCAATGAGTCAAAATTCAATACATACAACAGAAATTTCAAATAAGATTCCACCCTGCACATTTTTTACAGTATTACCATATTAGCCAATATAGAGGAGCAAAGGCCAAAAAAAGGACAATCCAAAAAAGTTCCATATAAGACTTGAAATATCTTTCTTTTATCTAAATGACAATGGTAAGTACAGCATCTAACTAACATGCAGTTAAGTTTGAATATAAACGAATTGCAAGTACATTTTCTTTGCAAGACAGTTATTTATATAGAGTTTGGTGCAAAACAATTAAGTTGCAACTAAACTATGTTTACAGTTAATTCTCTTCCATTCTACTATTTGGTGTTCAAATCATCCACTCAGGATTTAAAGTGGTTACTGTTTCTCCTTTCCCTCTGATTCCAAGGTCAACTCATACATAAAAGCGCCAATTTTGTTCTCACATAGTTTGACGATTCTACTTCAGTTAATCCCAAATCGGATAGAATATCCAAAAAGTGTGCCACTTAAAAGGTAAGTCGATGAATTCAAAAGAAAACAACTTTAGTGGCCAAAAGTTGACCATTCAAATAGTTTAGAGGTCATTTAGGTAAGAGGTTACAAAAAGAGAAGCAAACTTTTTGCTCTTGTTCATAGTTTAAGTAAAAGAGAGAGAGAGGGGGGAGGGGGGGCTTTACCAAACAATAGTTTGCAGAAATTGTTTGAAAATGACAAAGTGATCTACGGAGGGTTGGCATTAATATAGACCAAGTAAGCTTCAAAGAGTGAAGACTCTAGCAGACCTTACCGTCATATAGGGATATTGTGACGGAATACCAAATTCAAGACCCGGTTCACTAGGCATGCGTTGAATGCGCAATCCTATTAAACCTAGCTCCTGCATGACCTGCATCAATAAGATTCACCAAAAATAACAAGAAAGTATTAGTCATGGTTCTGAAAGAAGCTTGATATAGGCTTAAGAGATTGAGGAATAAAGGTATATAGTTCAGGCAGGGACGCTTTGTACAGGATGGACACAAGAAGGAATTAGACCAAGATCCTCCCCACAAGCCAGCATATCTGATGAGTTCAACAGTACAGGCAGAGTCTTCATCGCGTTTTGACGCCAAAGACTTTCTTGCCGATGGAAGTAGTAATCATTATACAGCCTTCTAAGAGTATTTTTGCTGTAGCAACAATGCCCAAAGAGATACTATAGTGTTAGAATATTTGTATATAAGAGAACTGAAAAATCTCATCTTAATTTTCTCTCAAGGACTAGAAACAAAAGTGAAATAATAAGTTGAATGCCAATACTAAATTTACGAAACCAATTTCATACCTTTTCAAGGTCAGACAGCAATAAATCAAATATACCAAAAAGTATCAAATATTAGGTACCTATGCTCATCTAATTCATGGAAGTTTGATGTATCCTCCATACTGAAACGAGGATAGAATTTTTTTGGATCTTCTGGATCTCTAATGAGCACTATATCCTGCCGGATATATTGATAGAATTAAATTCAAGGGACAAGGATCTCTAAAGGAACAACAACGACAAGACATCATGGCCATTATTACATATAAGTATGAAATCAGGATTGAATAACTCAAAATGAAACTTCTGATATACTTCCAAACATTATGCTTACCCTCAGAAGATCAAATAGCTGGAGTCGAAGTTTCTCTTCACTCTCTAACATCGTGGACTTCTCCAAGCATGACTTCAACTTGGATGCAATCTTTTTCTCCGTATTGCAGTCTTCTTTGAACTATTTTAACAAAATGAAAAGTACATAAAACAGTAACATACCCATTTGTAAGGTTGTCTAAGGGTTTGCAAGGATACGATTTGTTTCAACATGGAGAAGATAATAACCATTGCGATCACATGAGAAATCATGTAACATAAAATCAAAAGAGCACTGAATTCCTCTCTCTTTTTGTTGAGTTGTTTTGGTTCTTGAAAAATTTACATGTGCAACACCAGTTATCCTCACTGGAGATCTTTTAAGTTTGAATATCAAGGCAAGTATTAGGGCACCATAAAGTGGGAGAAAGAAGCACATTGACAATCTCACCATTAGCAGACTAAATAGTTACAAATGCTTAACAATATTAAACTTGTACTTTGCACCAGTGCCCCATAAATCATAGCCTTAGTTTGGTTTTACAACTAAACTATTTTTCAAACATTTTGCACTTGAAACTATATAGTATGATCGAAATACTTCATCAAATATTTGGTCACCTATAATAGAAGCACCACCATCTCGAGCAAACTAACCATTTCTCACATGCTTAGTAAAAAACTTCCTCTATTTGCAATCAAGCTAAGCCTACCCACTTATATGCAATAAGTGTCCAAGAAACAACATATAAAACCCTAAAAATCTATCCATGGATCAATTAGCTCAAGTGGAAGGCAGAACACATGACCACACCCATGATCTGAGTTTCCAAAGGCAACCATACATTAGTTCACAAAGCCCCCTTGAATGCAACCTCCAGCTTCTATTCCAAGAAGCACCTTCCATTTTGGCTTGCTTTGACCTTTTCTAAATTGATATGCCTAGTTATTGTTGTTTCAGAACATCCTTTGAGGCCCTTAATTTTCCTGGTGTTTCTTGAGAAAAAAGACAGGTGCAGGCAGTGGAGGAAGGTCAGGCTAATGCTTAGAGACGGTAGTGGGGTTGCAGGAACAGAGAAAGATTTCAGTGAAAGTTAATTGCATGTCTTCATCAGTTATCATTTGTGGTCCATAGAGGCCTGACCACTCAGTAGACTAACTGAAGCAACAGACATATAGTTTGTAATGCAGTGAAAAGCTAAGAGTAAAAATTAATGAAACTTAGATAAGAGGCAAAATAAAACAGCAATTAGATTTGGTCAATCTTCTCATTTTTGCTGTAGCAACTGCATATCAAACACTTTGCAATTTGGTTCTTTTCAACGAAAAGAATAAAAACTAAAACAGATGAAACAAGAAGAGAAAAGAGCAGAAAATCAAAAATTTGATACCAATAGGGAATGGGACTATTATGTTACTCCAACTCTTTGTTTTACCCCAACGTACCCGTGTTGACATGAAATGACATTGGTACTGGTACGAGAATCATTTGGGATGCTTTGGAAATTTTTTGGGTACTTTGACCATTTTGTCTAGTGGACGTTGATAATGAAGAAGGAAGAGAGGCGGGAAGCGAAGTAGAAAACTTTAGGAATTGCATATGAGAATGAAAGGAGGCCAGTCTAAAATTCTAAATTTCCCTTATATATATGAAATCTCTAAAACTCCCAAGGAAAAAATCCCTGTTCGATGTACATAATTTGTATATTTGCTAGTATCTGCATAGTACCTACATACCAGTATCCGTCTCTTTAGAATTGTCCCGTATCCTACTTTTAGATGATTGACAAACTACACACTTTGACAAATACCCATATCTGACTCTCACACCTGAGTCAGATTAACATAAGGGACTAATACTTCATGCTGATATCTATATAATAAGTAGCATTAAATCTCTAGACTAAGGTCAAGTAACACAATTGACAACCACAGTAACTTCCAAGAGAATATACTAGTATTTACTAGCAATCTAATGAAAGTATATGAATGGAATTTAAGCATGCTACTGTCATATGTCATTGGGTTAACATAGCCCGATGTGGTTGCTCAAGAATAATTATTCATACGATCACATGGCCCGCAAAGATTATTAAGTCCAAGCATTTTTTAGGTCCTAAAGTCACCTGGGTGACAGGATCAAACAAACTATAATTTTAAAACAATATTCATCTTTAATAGAGTTCTTCAAGAAGACAAAATCATCATTACATAGGAGAAAGGGCCACAACAATATTTGCATTTAAAAACTTTTCAGGCATGGAATCTATTCCACATAAAACTCAGGTTTGAAGACATTCTGTGGCAGCATTCAATGCTATCTTAAGATTAAATTCCTGTAAACCCCCAGAAAAAGGACCACAAAGGTGAAATGGGAAAGGTCTTCCAATCATTCCATGTATAATTCATCAAAAATCCATCCAAATTTGAGGGGTTCTATTGCTCTTCTTTCTGCGGGTAAACACCATAGGAGTGCTCAAAAGACCAAAGAAAGACTATTGTAATTTCTCCAGTGAGTAGATTGATAAGAAGCTTTCGATAGGAAAGAGAGTGAACTTGTTTGTTTGAAATCTATATCTACATATTTCTATGTTCCTTGTTACAATTTGGATCAAACAAAGATGAAATCAAATAGGAACAAACTGTTTTAAGAGCAGTATTATATAATAGAACTCCAGTTTAAGAGTCGCTCCTATAAACTTGTTAGCCATGATTAATTCTAAGATCTTTATCAGGCACTATCATTGGGATTAAAGAAGCTACAAGTCAATTAAAAGCCAGTTGTGAACAATGCTAGTTGAAAATGTAAAACAGATATTAGTGCTTAATATGGATTGTAACCTCATAAACATCTTTCTGAGATTCCTTCATAAAGATAGAAGCTACAAAGGCCCAAGAAGCTCCAAATTTGTTCTGAAAGAGCATAAGCAGAAAAAAAGTACAAATTGATTAGGAAAATTATGTAGTTTACTTTGTTATTAAGAATTATGAATTGATGTATACCTCTAATAACTCTCGCCTAATACAAGGACGGGTCAAGCGATCAAAGTCCCATATTCCTTCCTTTTCAAGCTCTTCCTGAGAAAAATTAATTAACATATAAAAGACAGGATAAACAATTATCTCCATGGCCTGACTGCTGCCCTTCAGCCATAAAACAAAACAAATTTGCTATTTCAAAACCCCAGCTACCTGGCTTAAAGGAATAGATGGTCGGAATTTTCCACAGAGACCAGTCATAGCATGATCTGGCAGTTCCCATATTCTAAAGAAACCCAAAATATGATCAATCCTGTAAGCTGTGAAGTATTTTGCCATCTGCATATTTCAACAAAGTATTTGAGGAAATTAGCCATGACAAAAGAATACTAGTTTGCAAAGGAGGGCTGAATGCCTGAAACAAATGTGCTCGAGGAGAACCTGCATCAGACGAGCACGCCACCAAGCATAGTTGTCTTTAGACATTTCTTCCCAGTTATAAGTCGGAAATCCCCAATTTTGCCCATTTTTATCAAAATAATCTGGAGGAGCCCCAGTAGAGGTGTTCATGCGAAACAAATTTGGATACACCCATGTATCCACACTATTCCTGTCAACACCAATTGGGAGGTCGCCTTTAAGAATGACTCCTTTCGTTCTGGCATATTCTGCAGCTTCTGACAACTGTAATTATCAAAAATACATGGTCATATACAAGATGGATTTTAAATGGTAAAATCAATATCCAAAACCAAATCTACTCACTTGTATGTGTAAATGGAATTGGATATAGTAGTGGAAGCAGATTATTTCATAGTGCAAGCTGTCTTTGGAAACAAGCTTCTCAAGCTGAAGAAACAAGAATTCAACTGTTACGAGGCAAACATGAAAAGAAACAGAAGCTTTTGCTATATAGCAGATATCAATTGCTATATGTAGCTCAATTTATGCTTTTGTGTAAAAGTACACGTGGAGGATTTTATAGGCTTAATTGGAGGAAGAAGAACAAGAACCAGAAGCGTAAAAAAGCACCTTGGCCTCCGAAAACTGAGCATAGCATCCCCATTGGCTGCGCTCTGATGTCTCAAAGAAGTCACGCAGAAAACAGAAAGCTGCGTAGGGTTTTAACCAATCCTGGTGCCAATCAAGTAAAAGAGAAAGGAGAGTCAGGTTGAAGAATTGCAATTGTGTCAAACAGGTAATCCCTCCGAACAAGCTTAAATTATATATGAGAATGGAGCTAGCACTTGTCCATTCTTGATACGAGAACAGGGGTGCTTTTAAACAATTCTCTTATATTTATGCAACTAGTAAAACTGCAGATTAAAAATGTAATCAGATGATCACCTTATTTTCAGCAAAAAAATTCTGGAAAGAACTTGAATTAAGAATCATATCCTTCTCCAGAGAAAAAACTTTCTTAGCAATAGATAGCTTTGCAGCCATGGTAGCTTCATAATCTACATCCTGTAATGACAGAGAGCAAAAGAAGAGATTACAGATTCATCTTATAAGTGTATAGATTACCTCGGCATGGCCTAAATTTCTCTGGGTAAAACCTTTACATGATCCCCAAATCCACAATGTGAATCTCCAGATCATGACATTTTTAGTATCAGATCCTACCAAGTCAGGATCTGTTAAATACTAAGATTAAATTTTCTTTGCTTAATACTTTTTGTGTTTGTGAGGAACCAAAGTTAGCAAATTATCCCTAGGCTAATAAACCTGAATGCTTAAGCATTTTATGGTGTATTCATTTTCAGTTGGACCTAATTGATTGAGTTGTTATTCTAAGCACAATATTCCATCCGCACTCTAAGAGCCTTGCTCCATGCAAATTAAATATGAAACCAGGATAGCCCTTAGCCGTAAATATTTACATTTTGACAGCCAAACTCCCTAAAAAGAAACTGAAGGGATTCTTGCAACATTATATATCACTGACAATATATCTTTTTCTAATTACCTTTTTATATTTTATCATCATTGACAATATACAGAACATGGCAATAAGATGCCAGCCATAAATAAGAGATCTGAAAGTTAGTAGGTCTGACATCTGTAAAAAACACTTTTACCACAAGGAAAGACACAAGAACATGAGCATAATGAACACATTAGCTTTGGTGCTGCGTGAACTTATGCTTTCCTTCCTGAAAACAAGTTTATTAGTTATAAAGTTTTTCTCCTTTCAAAGTTAATGGAACAATGCAACATCAGATTCAATTAGAAATGGATTTTCAACCATGCAAGTACCATTACCAAACAATGTAAACGATCTTAGAGTCTCGTCTGAAAGTATTAAGATCCAAAACAGTCAAGTCATCCAACCAAACTTGTTTTGATCAATTTATAGCTAAGTTCACTACCTTGTCAGGGCAAAACTAGCCTAAGCACTATGGATTTGTAGGGATCATGTCATATATGATAGTTACTATACTGGCCAAGAGATGCTGATGAGCAATTTGACAAACGTTATTGTCTTCACCTTTTGTTTGTTGTTTCAAAATCATGAACACAAAAATAAACATATTTTATGAATGTTCTGCATCAACCTAAGACATCACAAAAGGAACGAGTCACTGTAGTTTAATGCACTCTGGTGCTGAAAACTCATTAGGAGCAGGTTAGTGCTATATGCATGAAATGATCTTTCCACTCTCATTGAGACTCACTGCTACCCCTCCCTATGTCACCCTTCCCCAACCCAAGAGCCCATGTAAAGCCCACTCCCCCTCTCTCCCAACACACCCTCCTCCTCCCACTTGACTCCCCCTCTACCTCTTGGTCTTCAAACAGCCCCCTCCCGCTCTTTCTCTCCTCACCGTAGTCCACTGACTTTTCAAGACCCAGGTCAACCTTTACACCCTATAGCCGACCACCTCCTGGACGAAATCAATTTACATTCAGCTCACTTTTGGACAAAATCATTGAGAACTTTGCTCCGGGAGCAATCTACTCACAGATTCATTAGCTCCAGGTGGTGATGGTGTTTACATTCTTGACAACAGTTTGGTTGATGCGTGCTTGGTTGTGTTTGTGCTAGAGTAGTGTGCATCTCTCCCTGCTGCCATGAGAAGTCTGTGGTGGCTATGCACAGGAGGAAGCGAGAGAGAGAGAGAGAGAGAGAGAGAGAGAAGAGATCTGCTGCCTGCTGGCAGAGTTGTCACAAAAGGAAGGTGAAAGCAACTGAGATGTGAAAGAATCAAAATGGGAAGAAATAAAAATAAAGAAAGATAAAGATAATGATACAAATATAATTTTGTTAAACAAAATTTATTGCTTATCTGATTCATTTAACTTTGTTGTAAAGAAATAACATAAATCATGCACTAATACAATCTGTTTTACTTTTCACCGACAAGTTGAAACCACAAACAGTCATCAAAAAGCCACTTATAGAGCAGCACAAAGCTTATATGTCAAATGTGATTTGTGATTCAAGTGTTTACATAGTAAATGATGAGTTCTAGGGCTTAGCTAACAAATGCGCTGAAGTTCAAACAAACATAATTTTATGAATCAGGTAAATAAAACTTTAGCACTAAATAGTGCAAAGAGAAAGGAAAAAGTTTATGTGATTTATTTAGTAATTGGAGTCCACGAAATTAGGCTTTTGCTAACTTGGATTGACTGGAAATGATTCTTATGCTGCCAATTTTGATGCAAGATCTTGAAAGAATTCTAAATAATAATATGGAGAAAAGAACAAAAGATGAGACAAAAACCTTTAGATCAAGCTGCGATCTTGCCTTCTCTATCTCTTGCTGTGAAATTCAATAAAAGAATATAAAAAATCAAGTTAAAGAGCTACATCCATAGGGCCAGCAATTACTATGCACAAAATTTAGTGGTATATCCAATAAGAAGAATCATTACTATCAGCACCTTGATTTCCTCTGGAATTTTATCAGAAAGTGCCTGCACTCTTAAGTACAACGGATGCAGCGCAAATACTGAGAGAGAGCTGCATAACCAAAGTAACAAGGAAAGAGATTATGTGACTAACAGTTTGATCCATAACAAACTTTTCATTTACACTAAGTCATGTAATTAGTACAGGTCACCCAAACAAGCAATCTTTTCTTACATCTCCAAGGCCAGGAAAAAATCAAACATAAAAAATGAAAGGACAATTGCATCGTGATTACTTTTCATCTTGACCTAAGGTCATTAGCATATTGTTGCCCCAGCTAAACATGTAATGTTCAAATTTTGTAGATTCACCAAGAAATTATATCTTCAAAAGTTAAAGATTTGAAAAAGATACAGAGAAAATGTGTCAGAACAGAAGACTGAAGATATGCCACTATATCAGCTCTAAACCACATCATATGGCAAGAAATACAATTGATCTCACCTGTATGGATATGAATCCCACCACATTCCATGCACTGATGTATCATTAATTGGCAAAAGCTGCACCAAATGGAACCCAGACTCAACTGCCCAATCTACTAGTAACTTGAGATCCAGGAACTCGCCCACTCCTAAATCTTCCTCAGATCGGACAGAGAACATAGGAATTGCAACACCAGCTCCACGCCAAGGCATTTCCTAAGACAACAAAAGAATTAGTTGTCTGATCATTTGTTGTTGCTTCATAATCAGGAAAAGTGTAGAAAGAGTTAGTTTCTTGCAATCGCTTACTCGCATCAAGCCATCCGAACAAACAATGTACTTTGGTTGACCACGTGAGAAATCAACAGTAATCTCTCGATTTGATCCAATTTCTACAGATAATTTCCCTGTCTTGCCATGTTTAACGTATCTGTATGTGAACGGAAGTTAAGGCTTAAAGGGGAGAGAGAGAGAGAGAGTAATATGTAGAATAAAGTCATTTAAAAGGATATTTTAGAGGGAAGTCATCCTTTTGCATTACACAATCCCCTTGCCAAACTGATTCTCCAGCATAATTAAGCTTAAGTCCTCCCTGAGCCTTCCACTGTCCCAGCTTCAAAGGACTACCAAGTACATAAATCTGCGGGAGAAATTTTGAATTCATATAAGAAACACTCAGAACAAAACAATTGACAATTTGGGAGGAAACGCGTTCTTAGTATTAAAAAAATCACATGTCAAAAATCAAAAAACATACCGATGTTCCTTCTTCTATGTTGGGACAGCAGATTCTGAACTGCACAATAACTGAATCTGCTGAGAAAGCTGATCCACATAAAAATGGTGTTAAAGATACCACAGAAGTTTCAAAATGAATTTTGATATCTGAAGGACAAAGCTATGTCAAACTCAGGATACCTTCCTCATCCAACTCTCTCTGATTTACTCCAAGAGGTCTCTCAATGTCCAAACTCCAGCTTCGTTGAAAAATAACATTCTTAAATGCACTGCTGAAAGGTAGAGCATCAGACCCGGTCTGCATAATGGATGTTACCATGTCAAGATTTCAAGACTTAGAAAACCAAATTTATTTCAACAAATATTACTTTTCAATAAGAAGAATCCCAACGGAAAATTAGTTAGCAAAAAGTGCAGGAACCCAGTCTTTATTAACTCATTCAAGAACTTTAGGGGAACAAATGTGCCACAATCTATTATGACTCCCGAGACACATGACCCAGGAGTAACAAGATTTCTTAGGATAAGTCAGTTAAGCCTCCTTCAGATACATGCTAAAAAGGCCCGAGGAACGAAGCACTGAAGAAACAAATCAAAAACCAAGTTCAATGTGTGGCAGATACAAAGTCACATGCAGATGGAGGAAACACAAAGCTGATACCATGTCAAACGAACATTAGC
The DNA here is from genome assembly GCF_003713205.1 of Coffea eugenioides. Taxonomy (NCBI): domain Eukaryota; kingdom Viridiplantae; phylum Streptophyta; class Magnoliopsida; order Gentianales; family Rubiaceae; genus Coffea; species Coffea eugenioides. Next base: position 32,653,587 of record NC_040040.1, on the reverse strand, counting down.
ATCTAACAAAAAACTTTTGGTAACCGATTAGTGGTGCAAGATCTCTATTTACTTGCTCACAAAGTTTTGCAGACTTAATATGAGAAAGAATTTAACAAACTTAGAAAGGTATTTTATGTTGTTCTTCATTGGTCTAATCTCCAAAAGTCAGTTTGAGTGACTATAAGAGTATTCAGGACTGACTTCCAAAACAACATTCTTTTCAAGTGGAAAACAAGGAGTAACTGGATTTGTATTTTACAAATAAATAAATAATTAAATAAAAGGAGTTACTGGATAGAAGCGAAATACTAATCCAATAGCATTAGCTTCTATAGAAAGCCAAATCTTGGTGGTATTATTCTATGTGCAAGGAAGGTAGGCAGGCTCTTAATTTTTCTCATGAATGCCTGTTTGATGACTTTTAAAGTTGAACAAAGTGTTTCACTCTGAATTAAGTCAGCTCAACAAGAAAGATGATAAGGAAAATAGGAATGAAAACGTGGTAACTTTAACAGAAAGTCCAGAAAAGTGTTAACAAAGCTGAAATCCCAAGCACCAGAAACTATATAATGATTTTCAAAGGTAAAGACATAAAGTTGTAAAATTAATTCCCTCCTGTCTGTCCTCATATCTTTAACAAGCTATTTCTCATAATAAACAGAAGGTTGCCTATTTATCTGTCATTTTAGCAATTATTTCTGATATAGACCTGTCTATTATTTTCATATGACCATGCAAAACCAGAGATGTCCCATGATGTTAACAGTTAATCTATAACGCCACCACATATTACGGCTTAGGTTTCTATCAACAAGTAAACATATCAGCAATTCAAGCATTTACTAGTAATTCTTTTGCTAAACCAAATTAATTTTACTTGAATATTTGTATAGTCTTATACATCATTCATAAATATGTAGAGGCCCTTTGAAACATATTTAGAATGAAAAGAGAAGGATCTATTCATATATATAAAGAGTTGGGAGAAAATGGTGTAATCTCTGTCATTTTATTGACAAATCAAAGAATATAATCCCTGTACACATTGTAACTTCCACCTCAAATAAATATTCTCTATAACAGTGAAACTGAACTGGCAGTAATACACTCCACATTGGAACACTTGTATGGCACAGGAGTTGTCAAATGACATTTAGACGGCTCAGACTTTGAACGAATTGGCATCATACACAATGACTTGCAAAAGAGTTTACAAAAGTCTCCCTGCAACATGTTACCAGTAAGGTCCATGTTCAGCATATATGTTGTTCACTTTTGATACCAGAGAAATTTACTCCCATTACAAATGGGAAGAATGTTTAGAATTTAATAAGTAAATATCATTTTGTTGCACATACACCATAAGATATAGTCTACTTTTAAGAGGGACATATCCAATTAATGTAATGGGAAACATATCCAAAAATAACAAAAGGAATAAATTTCCCAGTTTTCACATATACAGACCTGCCATAGATCATGAAGCTCAACCAAATGTCCACTTTGAACACCTTCAGGTAGCAAAAGCTTCCTTTTGTTCCCAACCTCCCATCTCAAGACATTTCTCTCATCATCCACCACATAATAGTTGTACTCACATCTGAAGTCAGCAGGAACAGGTATACCCCCAGACCATATGAGTTCCCCATCTTGGTTATATGGACTCAATAACAGACCTTTCTTCACATTCCATGCACCAAGAATTGGCTCAGAACCACACACCAAAAGATGCTGTCCCCACTTAGTATAGTAAGGTATTCTGAAGCTCACTGTGACAGACTTCAGATTCTTGGTCTGGGTAAGCAAACCCAAATTCAAATTCACCATAGTTTCTCTAGAACTTCAGTTGCACCCTGGTCAAATTTATCAAGAAACTAATAAAACCAATCTTACAATTCTCAACCCTTCAGATTAAAAGAGAATCAATATAATTTGTGGAACCCTCTAAATCATGACCCTCACTTGATGACTTCTAATTCACGTAGTTTAGCTTACAAACTAATAATGACAGATGGATTTTTTTTCCCAATGCCGCAGCTCCGAAATGTATTACACTAAATTACTCAAAGATAGATAATTTTACACCGAACCAAAATAAACCCACCATAGAAATTTCGTTCATTTGATGCACAAAGTATCAAAAAGTTAACCTTTCTAATACAAAATCTCAGAAAAAAAAAACTGCAAGAACAGCGGGAAAAAGGTAAGAGCGATTTTTAGCACATCCAAGATTCCATTTCTATGAGGATTGATTTAAGCACTGATTACACTCCCTTAATACATCAACATTACCGAAAACCAATCCGAACCCAGTTCAGTGAAGCATCAAGTTAACACATCATACAGTGGAAATGCACAACCCTGCAGTAATCATAATAGATTGACCATTTTATAGCACATCCAAGATTCCATTTCTATGAGGATTGATTTAAGCACTGATTACACTCCCTTAATACATCAACATTACCGAAAATCAATCCGAACCCAGTTCAGTGAAGCATCAAGTTAACACATCATACAGTGGAAATGCACAACCCTGCAGTAATCATAATAGATTGACCATTTTATAATAAAACTGCAACAAGTAGACAATCAAATTTAAAATATTCATAGAATTGATTCACAAGGTACTCAAAAATTGATCTTTTTACACAAAACTAGACTAATAAACATAAGTAATCTCCAATAAGCCCACAAAGTACGGAAAGTACGGAAAAAGACTGGATTTTTGGCGCAACAAAAGATGGAATTCCAAGACTATGAACTCAAGAACTGACCAGAATCTATCAATACATCAACCATCAGTGAAAAACAATCAAAACCCATTTCACTATACAATCAAATTGGCAGACCTTCGTGTCAATTGAAGTCCGGTTCAATGAGCTTCAAACCTTCAAAGAAAATGACCGATAATGTTGTTCTGCAAAGAGGAGAAGAACACATATAAGTGCCAAGTAGAATATAGAACGTGGGCTGTGCTTGTTCTTTCCTTCTAAATACATGCCAAAAAAGGGAGAAAGAAACAAGTTTGGTTTATGTCATGCTACATGTTTGTGCGCGTGTCACATTCAAGAATCAGTAGATTTTTATTATGCGAGAAAAAGTGAGAAATCAGAAGAGGAAGCTGTGAGATACCTTCTCTATGAGATATTTTTTCAAGTGGTGAAAGGCGTCTTTTAGTGGGAAGAAAGGAAGCAGCAGAGAATTGCAAATAGGAAACGGGAAATTGCATTGATTGCTTAGCTCTGCAATCACGAGCGTGTGACAGTTGGGAGACAGAGTTTTAGGCTCCTCGTAGTCAGTGAAATAATGCAGTTGGGAGTAATCCACTTTGCACCCCTATAACTTTTGTTATCTTGGACTTTGTACCCCAAACAAAAATTTCGGAAACTTTGTACCCTTTTCTTTAAATTTTTTTTTTTGGATCAATCACTGCAAGAAACTTTATATCCTTTTTTTACCTTTTTTTTTTGGATATTGTGATTTGTTTGGAGGGAATGGTGATGATCCAAAGCCGAAAGGAAGGGGATGAAGACATAAAAACTAAATTTGTTAGGAAGGAAAAAAAATTAACTTTCTAAATGAAATATCAAGAAGGGAAAAATTATTTCTAAATGAAATATTAAGTTTTAAGTACATATTAATTTGATATAATCATTAAGGTAGAACGGTTAATTAAACCCCTAGAGGATTAATTATGTTTCAAAAAGTAATATAAATAATTTCTATGATTTTGAAGCAGTCATTTAGACTATATTAATGTTTACTCCAAGTGATGATAATGTTATAAATTCATCAAAAGTGAATGTTTTTTAAAGAACTATTATCTTTGCAATATTCCAACAAAATGTTTGCCATTTGATGTAGGAGTGGACAAAATTATCCGCTAACCCGAAAATCCACCATATCTGATCCAATCAGATCTGAAAATTAAGATACTCGATCTATATTATTTAATCGAGTCAAAAGAGGGTTGGGTACCGGCTAAAATGCGGGGCAGGTTAGGGTTACATAATTAAAAATCCGCGAGTATCCGACCCACCCCACATATATATATATTTTTTATTTTTATATGCATACTATAAAATAATATTTTTTAGAACTAAATAAGTAATTTCTATAAATATGAGAGACTATAGTTTATTTACAAGATTCATCTGTAGAGATCATGATCTTATGTTTTATATGACCTGACCCTATCTCAGCAGGTACTCTATAACCAAGTACCCGCTGATATGCAGGGTAGATAAGGATTAAAAAATGGCTGACCCGCAAGTTACATGTCAAGTCAGCCAAATAGTGGACGGGGCAGGTACTCAACCCACGCCTACCCCTAATTTGATGTGTACGTTTTATCTTTGAATAAAGAAACTTTACTCCAAATTGCTTAAAACATTAAAATCACAATGTAATGTTTTGGATCTGTTTAGGGTTGTAAATCAAACAAAACAATTTGGTACTCAACTTGAACTAGATTCGAACTAAACTCGTTCAAGTTTGTTTGTTTAGGTATCAATCCAAACCCAAACATGATTTCAAACTCGAAAATATTAATGAACCAATCATAATTTTTTTGTTGTCCGACTTGATATGTTCAGAAACATATAAGACAAGTAAATTCGATAAAAATATACATATAGTTTCCCTACTTAACTTCACTTCTTTCCTTTCCATATATTACTTATTTTAAGAGATAGCAAGCATATACTACTCTCGTCTCTTGAAAAAGCATAACTGGTTTCACCGTAATAGATTTCTTGAATATCATAAAACAAAAATTAAGGGAAAAAACAACATATTAGGGTGAATATCTCTATACAATACAATATGAAATTTCAAATTAAGTCAAGTTTTGATTGTATGTGTTTGAATTCGATACTTTGACGAGTCAAACCAAACTTTTCGTAAACATACATCTAAAATTTCAAACCAAACCCAATCAAACACAAACCAAGTTCAAACATTTCATTTAATCTTCAAACCAATCATGAAGATACCTCTGTTTGATGAAGCTTGTTTTCAACCCAAGATCTGTTGAGTTTAAAATGGTACATTACTTCACAAGCTTTGTTTAAAACAGCTGAGATCCTTTCAAGAATTCTTGCAATGCCTCGAGATGCTATACAAATGAACTCTATGATGCATTCAGTTTCACTCTTAACCCATGTTATCTTTAAAAAAAAAAAAGTGGTATTATAAGTGAAACATTAATGTTATCATCTCTATAAGTTCAAAAATTAAGAAATGGAAGAGATGAGTTTCTTCTCTATTCATAGTGCTCGTCAAAGTAATGGACGGGAAGTTTGAAGAGTCTTCCAGAAGCCCTGCCTTGGTTTGGGTGTATTGCAAAGTCCAAATAAATAAGCAGGGCAACTTTGACTTTCAAATTTATAATCAGCTTGATATAAAAGTTTTTTTAAATATAAATGGGAGGTATCGAATTCGAAACTTTTCACTTATACACTTTCTTCACCTAGACCATTGAATTCATCCCTTTCTTGACCTGAAATTAGATGATTAAAGTATATAGCAAAAATTGATAGTTGGAGGATTTAAAATGCTGAAACTAGTGGATTGACAGCTACTTCATCCTTCTTAAGAATTCTCGATCTTCCTATTCCCTTCTGCCAAAATTTCCCTTTTTTCTGGGTTATTTTGTTACAAGCAGATGGATGTAATCACGGATGATAGAAAGCCTACACATATAGTAATCTAATCTAGTGCATAACTTTTATGACATAAATTTTCTCATTTGTCTTCTCAATTATGGACATAAACTCAACAGAATACCAAAACCTATAAGGAACTCCAATACCACAATGAATTGGCCAATTAGTTAAATGAATCAGTAGACTATTCCAACCCATTCTTTACTCAAAAGCAGTATCCGTTTGTATTTATTTAGTTGTTAAAAAGTTGCTGCAAATAGAGAAACTAGTTTGGGCTTCAATATTCGTAACTAAATTCGACAAAACTGAAGTTATGTAATGCAATTAAAATTAGTCATCTTCTTTGGTCTTACTATTTTCACAGAAGTTAAAATTAGAAAAGAAAGAACCAAAAAAAAAATTCCTATTAACATATAAGTTACAAAAACTCGAACATGGTACGCAAAAATATGTCAGTCAGGTAGAACTGAAAACAAGTCTCAATGAGTCGGAGAAAGATATGTTCAGAATTGGTTTGAAAATAAAAAGAAATGTTTGAACTTGATTTGTTTTTAAAATTTTTTTGAAAGAAACAGATCGAGTTTGGTTTGAAATTTCAGATGATATGTTCACGAGCTTGGCTTGGTTTGTCAAAATATAGAGTTCAAGCACATACCATCAAAACTTGGATCGGTTTGAAATTTATAATGTATTATATAGAAATTTTCACCCGAATTGTTGCTTTTTTTTCTTAAGTTTTTGCTCTTTGATATTCAAGAAATCTATTACAATGAATTAGAAATATAATTAAAATCAATTATGCATATTCAAGAAACAAGAGTATTATATGAGTGCTATTTTGGAAGATAAGTAATATACGATAAGAGGAAAGAAGTGGAGTTAAGAATGAAAACTATAGGTATATTTTTACGAAGTGCCTTATACGTTCTTGAACATATCGAGTTGGACAACATGAAAATCGTATTTGATTCAATAATATTTTCAAGTTTGAAATCATATTCAGGTTTCGATTGACACCTAACAAATAAGTTTGAACGAGTCTGATTCGAATCAAGTTCAAACTAAGTACCGAATTTGCTTGGTTCGTGTCTTGTACGGTTGCACCTACAATTGACTCCCTAATTTGCCACAAGCTTTCGAAGAAAATTTGGACCGTCCGTGCAACTCGAATTTTAGTCTGGACCCCTATGATGAATCTAAGCATCAACTATTGTCTACGGTTGCACTTTCAACATTAGTGAACCCCGATCCAAGCTTGTCAATGATGCTGATATCCACAATGTGACGACTGGAAAATTCGCTTATATTTTCTTAAAATTCCCTCTTATTTTGATTAACTTACTTTATAACATCTTTACTACGCATTTACTCCCTCAATAGTTGTAATGAATAAGAAATTTAAGAGTTTTACCCTTAGTTTTATAGTTCGGGTAAACTAGGGTTTTTACGTCTTTCGGTAGTGTGATTACTCGGTACGGAGTGTGTACTGAATTTGGTGGTTAAGAGTGAGTTTTAGATAAGAAAAAGTGTATGATTAGAAGTAATAATAATAAGTTAGTGAATTATAAGTGAAAACCCTAGTACGTGCGAGTTAAGGAAAAACGGTGTGAACCGACTTGTACCGTTCGCTACCGATTGAATACACCACTTGAACACTACTTTATTACCTTAATATTCTTGCTTTTATTTCAGCTAATTAACCCTAAAATATCTCTTAAACCAGCCACAATCTTTGACCAAAGAAAAGAGGAAAAAAAGGAAAAAATTGAGAGTTAATCCTACGGCGACACTTGGCGGCCATCTACCTAACTTTGACCAACCAATTTCCTTCATTTTTATCACCAAATTCACTTCATTTCCTCTTCATTTCTGTACATTCTGGCCGAGCTTCAAGAGAGAGAAACACAAGAGAGAAACTAGCAACTTTCACCTTGAATCCATCCTTGTTTGAGTGCAAGCAACCGAACTCAACTGATTAACCTTTCCTTTTGTGTTTGGAAGACTTGGAGTGCTAAAAATTTGGGAAGAAAGTGATGTGTTTCTCACTTCCAAGGGACTTTTGGAAGGTGTCATGGCTGCCTTTCCTTTTTCTCTTCCTTAATCTTGTTTAAGTTTGGATAGAATCTTATATTCTTGGCTTGAGATGGTTAACTTGTTAGTTTGGCATGATATGTTGGATTGTTGAGCTAGGGTTTGAGATTTTTAGTGTGTTTATTGTTGTTTACATAGTATATGATGTGGAGGAGCTTGGATAGGGACTTGGGTAGTGATTCAAGACATGAATGTGATTAGTAAGCATTGAATCATTAAATTTCCAGCTTTAGAGAGGAACCTGTCCATGTTAGAGGCCGAATCAGGCCTAAGTCAAAACATGAAAGTTGTAGGGAATGGAGTTATATAGCTGTCTATAAAATTTCAGCTCAATCGGAGTACTGTAGCATATGAAATGATAAAATTACCCCTGACTACCAAAATGCACTATTTCGCTGACAGTTTTCTGTTTTCTCTGAGATTACACATTTTCACCATGAAAATAAATAAATTGGCTGTCGATGTCTTCAAAAGACTTGTAGTTCTCTGTCTTAGCTTCGAAACGGTATAAAGTGTACCCCAAACTGATAGGCATAACTTCAGTTGTAACCGAAACGCCAAGAGACGTCAAACCTGCTATTTTGTTGTTTGTCCTTAAACTTGGTTTCCATTGAATCATTAAATTTCCAGCTTTAGAGAAAAACCTGTCCTATTTCTGACCTGTTTAATTCGTCCATGTTAAAGGCTGAATCAGGCCTAGGTCAAAACATAAAAGTTGTAGGGAATGGAGTTGTATGGCTGTCTGTAAAATTTCATCTCAATCGGAGCACTGTAACATGTAAAATGATAAAATTACTCCTGACTGTCAAAATGCACTGTTTCGCGGACAGTTTTCTGTTTTCTCTGAGATTGCACATTTTGACCTTGAAAATGAACGAATTGGCTGTAGATGTCTTCATAAGACTTGTAGTTCTCTATCTTAGTTTCGAAACGGTATAAAGTGTACCCCAAACCAATAGGCGTAGCTTCAATTGTGACCGAAACGCCAAGAGACGTCAAACCTGCTATTTTGTTGTTTGTCCTTAAACTTGGTTTCCGGTCACATTACTAGTATTATTATGTAATCGAATGACATTTAGCCTAATTGAAGGGCTATTGTGGTAACATTGCTTGTGTGTGACTTTGGGGCTGAATCGATGAAAATAATGAAACCACAAATGGCTGGAAAATAGCTATAAACAAAGGGCATGCCGCCCAAATTTTCAATCGAGAACTAGGCGTGTGTACTTGTGATTCGAGCAAAGAGTTGAGGTTGAATTGAACTTGAATTGCCTAGATTATTCGAGTCCTCTTTCATAGAGGTATATAAGCTAGAATTTGGCTGAAACTTGTACCCTTGGAAAAATGAAAGTAACGACTAATAGAAATACGTTTTCCTCGTCTCTTCGACTCAAATGGGGATTTCAAAGTTTAATCGTTTCAAAGTTTCAAAATTTTAAGAGCGAACATGAGTTTTTTAGGACATGATAAGTAATACCAATATTCTCCAAATGAGTTTCAATTACTTGATTTTCATTAAACGAAACGTTTAAGTGTCGAACCTCAGTTGATTTTCAAAGCTCTTAAACGATGTTTTATCGCAGATTTGGACTCCCAACAAGGAGTAATACCTGAACGTGATCCGTAGAAGCACTATATCTTTGGTGAGTGCTTCCAAATACCTAATTGAACTTAACACTTGTTTTTCATACTTGACCAATGTGATTAAATGATATATGATTGGTTTGATCGGGTAAGAGTGTACTTTATCGCATTTGCTCTAATGTGATATATTCTTGTTCAGTGATTGCAATTGAATCGATATATATGCATATGATTCGTACCTTGTCTGGAATTCTAGAAACCCTGTGGCTAGTTATTCGAGTTGAGCCGGCAAGGGCTTGGTCGATTGAGTAACGAACTTGAGGTCTCTTGTTTTGTCGAGTGGAGTGATACCTCCTCGACTAATCAGTATACTCGAGTATTATCACTAGTATTTATTGAGGATTTTGGGCCCAATAGGGGGTTTGGATGGTGGACGGAGATTGTAGCTAAGTGGTGTTCTACTGAACTGATTACTTTACTTGAAAGTTGACGGAGTGTCAACTACTACTTGATCAAACTCTGGTAAAGTAATGGGAACATGGTTCTTGAGAGCCACTTGTATCCTTATACTTTGATTGTCATTCGTAGTGTTATTGTTTCTTTTAGAAAAGAATTTTGCACTCGCTCATTTTGAGATTTGCTACTTGAAGTGTTATTGCTCATTTTCTTGACTTATTATGCTCGCTATTTTCCTATTTTGATGCTTTTACTTTTAAATAATGGTCAACTTGCTATTTGGAACCTCACTGGCCTTTTAACTCATTCCACGCCATTTGTTTTCCTTACAGGGGATATGAGCGTGGCGTGAGACTTGTACAGACTAGCGTAGTCTAGTTTTTTTGAATTTTATAATTGTACTCGCACTAGTCGCTTGATTAGGGTTGAATGTATTTAGAACTCCAATCTTTTGATGTATTTGGGGTTGTATAGATGTTTGAGACAGAAATGAATGTAATTGTACTTGTCAAACTTGGTCACTGTTATTTCCTTTATTCTTGAGGTTGTACCCTATTTTAGTTGAAATGAGTGAGTGAGTCCTAGCGAGAGTTGGCAGGCGGTCCGCTAAACCCTGGGGTACGCCCTAGGGGGAGGTGGGGTCATCATAGATGGTATCAGAACTCTTATCGAGCCCGTGCCGGGAGAGGGTTCTCGGCCTGTGGGGATTGGCTTGTTAAGGGTGGAACAAATGTCTATTGTTGGGGACCTTAGATATTTATATTGGGTAGAAATCTCAAAAGTGGTTGATTTCCTCTTGAGCCTATCTAATTCGAGTGGTGAATTATCATATTTTCGGATTCCTGTACCCGAGTACCAAAGAGTGATACCTTTATGATAAGTCGATATCTCGAGTAATATGAGGATAAGTCTGGATGGCGAAATCCAAGGCACGGGGAATACGAATAATCTGAACTTGGGATATATTGAAGATATTAGTGAGATGTGGGACCCTTATTATTCACGTGTACGTTAGTTTTGATTAAGTGTAGTGCTTGAGCAATACCTAGGGTTAATGTCCCACAGGACATGTGAATTGTTATGATATGTATATAAAGAAAGTATGTTATTTTCAATGTGTTCTATTATTTTTCATTTTATGATTTAAAAATGCTTTTATCGAACTTTATAACTACTTTATTTTGCTTATACTTATATAGGCTATTGTTCAAAAGAGGTATGGAGGGTAGATGGAGTCAAAGACGTGGAACAACTCGAGGGCGCGATTCTAGCCGTGGCCGTGGGGGTAGACAGGCACAGGAATCGATGTAAGAACCAAGAGAGGAAAGAGGTGAAACAGTGGAACCGCAACCTGGACCCCGAGAGGAAGGGGGAGATCAGGTGGCAACGGCGATTCAACAGATGACAAATATCCTTGCTCATTTGGTAAAGCAACAGGGTCAAACCCCTGTGAATCAATCTAGGGATCCTGAAATGGGACAAGATAGAGCCATAGAGAGATTCCAAAAGTTTTCCTCTCCTAAGTTCCTAGGAGGGCAGGACCCTGAGATAGTTGAGAAATGGTTAGAAATCATGATTAATTTATTCCCTGCTTTAAATTACGCGAAGAAGAGACAGGTGCATTTTGCTATTTTTCAGTTTGAGGGACCGGCCAGAACCTTGTGGAATGTAGTTAGAGTTAAGTGGGAGAGAGAGGGAACTGCATGGACTTGGATGAACTTCGTGCGAGAGTTTAACGAGAAATATCTCCCATCGATAGTCCAGGAGAAAAGGGAAGATGATTTTATTAAGTTTCATCAGGGAACCCTAAGTGTATCTGAGTACGAGACTCAGTTTACTAAGCTATCGAAATTTGCTTCCGAATTGATAGCTACGGAGCAAAGGAGGGTTAGGGAGTTTGTACAAGGACTCAATTTGGAAATACAGGAGGCCTTGGCAGTGACATAAATTAATACTTTCCCCGAGATTCTTGAGAAAACCCAGAGGATAGAAATTGTTAGGGCACAAGTAAGGGTTTTTCATGCAAAAAGGAGGGGTGCACCTGCTGGAGGTCAGGAGCAATTACATGGTAATCTAGGTAGGCCACCCTATAAGGTGAGTTGAGGAGCTGGTGGTGTACGGATTTCGAAGACACTTAAGAAAGTTACTCCGAGAAATGCCTTACAAGTAGATCAAACCCCAATCCCTCACTTATCTTGTGGATATTGTTGGAAGACCAATCATACTGAGGATAATTGTTGGCGAAAGGCACAAAAATGTTTATGGTGTGGTAGTGTTGAGCACCAGCTTGTAACTTGCCCCCGCAGGTCACACCTAAACCTTGAACAAGCAAATGTAGAAGGGACTAAGCCAAGGGTGCCAGCTAGAGTGTACGCCTTGGACCAACAGGCAGTACCTGAACCATCGGAGGTAGTAGAAGGTACGATACGCGTTTTCTATTGTTTAGCTAAATTTTGGCCATGGTGAGACTTGGGAGCTAGAAACGGACATGCAAGGAAAATACCCAGAGTTATTTATGACTACATGTATGAATTTCGAGGTCGAAATTCTTTTAAGGTGGAGAGAGTGTGACGACTGGAAAATTTACTTATATCTTCTTAAAATTTCCTCTTATTTTGATTAACTCACTTTATAACATCTTTACTAGTCATTTACTCCCTCAATAGTTGTAATGAATAAGAGATTTAAGAGTTTTACCCTTAGTTTTATAGTTCGGATAAACTAGGATTTTTACGTCTTTCGGTAGTGTGATTACTCAGTACGGAGTGTGTACAGAATTTGGTGGTTAAGAGTGAGTTTTAGATAAGAAAAAGTGTATGATTAGAAGTAATAATAATAAGTTAGTGAATTATAAGTGAAAACCCTAGTACGTGCGAGTTAAGGAAAAACGGTATGAATCGACTTGTACCGTTCGCTACCGATTGAATACACCACTTGAACACTACTTTATTACCTTAATATCTTTGTTTTTATTTCAGCTAATTAACCCTAAAAAAATCTCTTAAACCAGCCACAATCTTTGACCAAAGAAAAGAGGAAAAAAAGGAAAAAATTGAGAGTTAATCCTACGGCGACACTTGGTGGCCATCTACCTAATTTTAACCAATCAATTTCCTTCATTTTTATCACCAAATTCACTTCATTTCCTCTTCATTTCTGCACATTCTGGCTGAGCTTCAAGAGAGAGAAACTAGCAATTTTCACCTTGAATCCATCCTTGTTTGAGTGCAAGCAACCGAACTCAACCAATTAACCTTTCCTTTTGTGTTTGGAAGACTTGGGGTGCTAAAAATTTGGGAAGAAAGTGGTTTGTTTCTCACTTCCAAGGGACTTTTGGAAGGTGTCATGGCTGCCTTTCCTTTTTCTCTTCCTTAATCTTGTTTAAGTTTGGATAGAATCTTATGTTCTTGGCTTGAGATGGTTAACTTATTAGTTTGGCATGATATGTTGGATTGTTGAGCTAGGGTTTGAGATTTTCAGTGTGTTTATTGTTGTTTACATAGTATATGATGTGGAGGAGCTTGGATAGGGACTTGAGTAGTGATTCAAGACATAAATGTGATTAGTAAGCATTGAATCATTAAATTTCCAACTTTAGAGAGGAACCTGTCCTGTTTCTGACCTGTTTAATTCGTCCATGTTAGAGGCTGAATCAGGCCTAGGTCAAAACATAAAAGTTGTATGGAATGGAGTTATATAGCTGCCTGTAAAATTTTAGCTCAATCGGAGTACTGTAACATGTGAAATGACAAAATTACCCCTAACTGTCAAAATGCACTGTTTTGCGGACAGTTTTCTGTTTTCTCTGAGATTACACATTTTGACCTTGAAAATGAGCGAATTGGCTATTGATGTCTTCATAAGACTTGTAGTTCTCTATTTTAGTTTTGAAACGGTATAAAGTGTACCCCAAACGTCAAGAGACGTCAAACCAGTTGTTTTGTTGTTTGTCCTTAAACTTGGTTTCCATTGAATCATTAAATTTCCAGCTTTAGAGAAAAACCTGTCCTGTTTCTGACCTGTTTAATTTGTCCATGTTAAAGGCCGAATCAGGCCTAGGTCAAAACATGAAAGTTTTAGGGAATGAAGTTGTATAGCTGTCTGTAAAATTTCAGCTCAATCGGAGTACTGTAACATGTAAAATGACAAAATTACTCCTGACTGTCAAAATGCACTGTTTCACGGACAGTTTTCTGTTTTCTCTGAGATTGCACATTTTGACCTTGAAAATGAACGAATTGGCTGTCAATGTCTTCATAAGACTTGTAGTTCTCTGTCTTAGTTTCGAAACGGTATAAAGTGTACTCCAAAGCGATAGGCGTAGCTTCAATTGTGACCGAAACGCCAAGAGACATCAAACCTGCTATTTTGTTGTTTGTCCTTAAACTTGGTTTCCGGTCACATTACTAGTATTATTTTGTAATCGAATGACATTTAGCCTAGTTGAAGGGCTATTGTGGTAACATTGCTTGTGTGTGACTTTGGGGCTGAATCGATGAAAATAATGAAATCATAAATGGCTGGAAAATGGCTATAGACAAAGGGCATGCCGCCCAAATTTTCAATCGAGAACTAGGCGTGTGTACTTGTGATTTGAGCAAAGAGTTGAGATTGAATTGAACTTGAATTGCATAGATTATTCGAGTCCTCTTTCGTAGAGGTATATAAGTTAGAATTCGTCTGAAACTTGTACCCTTGGAAAAATGAAAGTAACGACTAATAAAAATACGTTTTCCTCGTCTCTTCGACTCAAATGGGGATTTCAAAGTTTAATCGTTTCAAAGTTTCAAAGTTTTAAGGGCGAGCATGAGTTTTCTAGGACATGATAAGTAATACAAATATTCCCCAAATGAGTTTCAATTACTTGATTTTCGTTAAACTAAACGTTTAAGTGTCGAACCTCAGTTGATTTTCAAAACTCTTAAACGATGTTTTATCGCAGATTTGGACTCCCAACAAGGAGTAATACCTGAACATGATCCGTAGAAGCATTACATCTTTGGTGAATGCTTCCAAATACCTGATTGAACTTGACACTTGTTTTTCATACTTGACCAATGTGATTAAATGATATATGATTGGTTTGATCGGGCAAGAGTGTACTTTATCGCACTTGCCCTAATGTGATATATTCTTGTTCAGTGATTGCAATTGAATCGATATACATGCATATGATTCATACCTTGTCTGAAATTCCAGAAACCCTGTGGCTAGTTATTCGAGTCGAGTCGGCAAGGGTTTGGTCGATTAAGTAACGAACTTGGGGTATCTTGTTTTGTCGAGTGGAGTGATACCTCCTCGACTAATCGCTATGCTCGAATATTACCGCCAGTGTTTATTGAGGATTTTGGGTCCAATAGGGGGTTTGGATGGTAGACGGAGATTGTAGTTAAGTGGTGTTCTGCTGAACTGATTACTTTACTTGAAAGTTGACGGAGTGTCAACTACTACTTGATCAAACTCTGGTAAAGCAATGGGAACATGGGTCTTGAAAACCACATGTATTCTTATACTTTGATTGTTATTCATAGTGTTATTGTTTCTTTTAGAAAAGAATTTTGCACTCTCTCATTTTGAGATTTGCTATTTGAAGTGTTATTGCTCATTTTCTTGACTTGTTATACTCGCTATTTTCCTATTCTGATACTTTCACTTTTAAATAATGGTCAACTTGCTATTTGGAATCTCACTAGGCTTTTAACTCATTCCACGCCATTCGAAGCGTGAGACTTATACAGACTAGCGTAGTCTAATTTTTTGAATTTTGTAATTGTACTCGCATTAGTCGCTCGATTAGGGTTGAATGTATTTAGAACTCTAATCTTTTGATGTATTTGGGGTTGTATGGATGTTTGAGACAGCAATGAATGTGATTGTGCTTGCCAAACTTGGTAACTGTTATTTCCTTTATTCTTGAGGTTGTACCCTATTTTAGTTGAAGTGAGTGAGTGAGTCTTGGCGAGAGTTGGGCAGGCGGTCCGCTAAATCATGGGGTATGCCCTAGGGGGACGTGGGGTCGTAACACATGATTCTTTAGGTCCGCAAAAAAAGTTGGAATAATTTTATCTATTTTAATCAGTTGCGACTAATTTTGCTGACAACAATAAGTTAATGAAATTTTGTCAAACTTTTCTCAAGAGTCGATAATTTTGTAGTTATTAATTTCTCCATTACTTTGAATTAGTAACGGAATAATGTATAATACTTCTTAGTACACTATTCATTTGGAGGGACAAATTAATGGATTAAAAAACATGCTTAAGCTTACTAGATATTTATCTATTTTGGAACCATTCTAGATATTTGTATGGATTATAATTAAACCACTAGTCCTATATCCAACTTTCCGGCACACTTTTTTGTATCCTTTCTACCAATTGCCTTCATGCCGTCATCATCTTTCCACAAAAAGAACATTACATCTCTATTGTATTTTGTGGTACATCTTGCATAGAGATGACGACAATTTCATGATGTAGCTATTTCTTTTCTGCTTCCTGTTGAGCCCTTCTCGAATTTGATGTAGTCTGTTCGTCTCTATTTGCTTTGGATTCTTGTTAGGAACTTTCATTTTTTATTTTTTGTATGATTTCTTGAAGAGGAAATTATTCAAAATGTCCCTTATATTTCACCAAATAAACGTTTTCATCTCTCACTTTTAAAATGCCAATTTTATGTCGTCTACAAAATCAAATTGGTTAAATTTAGTCCCAATTTAGATTTCCAATTAGTTTTTATCATGAATCTACTGCACAATCCACACATGGTAATTTTTTAATGGACCAAAAGATGAGATCATATTTGTACTTAGTAAATAAATTCTCCAATCCATTTTTGCCCTTAAAAAAGAGGATTGTGCATTTTTTGTGTCTAAAAAAATGACTAAATATGGATCACATAAAGGAGTGAACTAAAATCTAGGTTAGACCAAATTTGGTCGACTTGATTTTGTAAGGAATGTAAAGTCAACATTTTAAAAAATGAGAGTCAAAAAAATTCATTTGAAAAAATGTGAAAGATATTTTGAACAATTTTCCCTTTCCTAAACTCGCCATTTTCCAATTTTTTTTCACCATTTCCCAATTAAGATATATATCTTCAATAATTTAAAAAGCATATAACATTTTCTTATGCATATATACATACAGAAGCATTTTTAAGAAATCAAGATGCATCTTAAGATGAAATATCCTCACATTTGAAAACGTAATTGTTGAGTCTAATTTACCAACCATATTTAAAGGTTTGAGCAATCACATATTTACTGTTTGTACAAGATATACATTTAGAATTGAAAAATGTAACCAAAATACGTAACATTAAACTTCATAAAATACTCGAAAAAAGTTCTCAAATCTCAAATTAATCAATCAACTTGGTTTTGTGAATTTATTTAAGATTTTGGTGGTCAAGTATTTGATATAAGTTGTGATCAGTTCCAATGACCTTCCTTATTACATGTGCATGCCCAAAATCGCTGCAAACTCTCACCGTCTCTTCCTTCAAAAAAAAAAAAAAACTCTCACCCTCTCTTTTGATGGATTCAAGTCATTAATGTATACCTATATTTCACATGCACTATTTTTTCAACAACTTTTTCCGGTCAAAAGTATGAATTCTTGAACTAATAGTCACAAAATTTTGTCTCTTCTCTACTATCAAAGGTATAATAAAAAGTAAAAATTAAAACTGGTGTAGGTTTTGGCAGATTTGTCTTTGGGAATTGCTTATTGTTCACTAATTTTATGAATTAATATTCGCCTCTTGACTACATGGATATCCTTCATCTTTGTGAATTGAAAGTTAGAAAAAAAGAAACAAATAAAGAGAGTGGCTTGAGTCTTCACCCTATTGGTGACTGTTAGGAAATTGGTTTAATTTCTTTTAGATAGAATTCTTGTTTTGTGTGAAAATAACTAGTTTTCTAATTGGTTTTAATTACTTGAAGTAGTAGTCAAGGAATATTCTATTTAGTTTAGGATTAGAAGTTATTTCCTATTCTATGCAAGTCTAGAAATTAGAATTGGTTTCTTATTGCTATTTGGGTTTTGGCTAAATAATGCTCCCTATGAATAGGTGAGTTGACATACTACACAAGAGACACACAAGGACATACAAGAGGCAACATGTAGCCTTATACATGGGGTGGTGAGAGAGGGTTTTTGGGAGATGAGAGATGGTATATAAGAGTTGGATTTAGGTTCAAGTTATATTTTTGTATAGGGTTTACCTCTCATAATAAAGAATGAATTTTCTCTCTATGAACGTAGGCTCAATAGTAGAGTCGAACCACGTTAAATATTGTGTATTATTTATCTTTCATGCTTGTGGCTTGTTTGTCATTAAATTGTTGTGTATTTGATATCTCAATAGTTGTTTGTTCTGTACTTGGATCCTAACAAGTGGTATCAGAGCTTGGTTGCGAGACTGGGTTACTCACAAGCACTTGGATCCTAACAAATTGAATAGTTGGATCAAGAGCTTGGTTATTTATGGTGGGATTCTGGTTAACTATTGAGATCAAGTGGGTTGGTGGCTGTTACTCATTGAACAATTTAATGAGTGGTATCCTTATTTCAATAGCTTGACAAAAAGCATTGATGGTGAAGGATGGAAACCAAAAAACATGAAGAAACTTGACGGTGAATCTATGCAGGTGATTCAAGCGTCAAGGAAAAAGTGGAATCTAATGTTGATTTTGGATGTGAATCGGTGGAAACTTTCTCACACCTCCAACGGTTGATACTTCATTCTGGTGGATATTAGATTTTGGTTATGTTCTTTGGTAGTGTAGCACGTGCCCCAAAGAAAAAAAAGAGATTTAATTTCTATGCGTTAGAAGACTCTGACAATTACGAGTTTTTCATTTTAGGTGGAGTCTTGAAAATCACACGTGACGAGATAGTGCTAAGGATAGGAAGAAGTATGGTGATTTTACCACTTAGTTACGTCAATGATTAGGGTTAGAGCTCACAGAAGGGGATCTCGGATTGCAAGTGGTTGTGAGAAGAAATCCTGCAAAGGGAGATGATGAATTGAGACACATTCTCATGAATCAACTGGAAGTTGGACTCAGGATAACTACACATGTTCATTTGTCGATTGAATCAATTTGGTGTCAGAACTGTATTGATTCGGGTGTGTAATTCGGTACCATATTATTTGATAGTTGAAGGCAAATGGTTGTTAAAAGAAATTTTTGCCAAGGTGGAGATTTGTTAGGAAATTGGGTTAATTTCTTTTAGGTAGAATTCTTGCTTTGTGTGGAAGTAACTAGTTTTTTAATTGGTTTTAGTTACTTGAAGTAGTAGTCAAGAAATATTCTATTTAGTTTAGAATTAGAAATTATTTCCTATTCTATGCAAGTCTAGAAATTAGAATTGGTTTCTTATTGTTATTTGATTTTTGGCTAAATAATACTCCCTATAAATAGGTGAGTTGGCATACTACACCAGAGATATACAAGGGCATACAAGAGGCAACATGTAGCCTTATACATGACGTGGTGAGAGAGGGTTCTTGGGAGATGAGAGATGGTATACAAGGGTTGGATTTAAGTTCAAGTTATACTCTTGTACAGGGTGTGACGCCCCCACTTCTCCCAAGGGCGAATCCAAGGGTATCTGCGGAACATCTGCGCAACTCTCGCCAGGACTCGGTACTAATTCAATTTTCACTCCATAATAACCAATCGATACTAAAAAAAATCGAAAAGATAAAGGAAGGTCAATTCCTCAATAAACGTTCAAGTCTTACATCATAATCTGCCCAATTACTTTACATTCCCAAAATATACAGCTTCCAAAATCAATTTTTAAACAAATACATTCACAGTTCTAATCAAGTGAAGCATCAAGTAAGTTTCTCCAGAATTCCTCCCATTTCAGCTCCTGTTAAGGAAAAACAAATCTAACGGGGTGAGCGGATGCTCGTGAGGCCAAGAAAATGTGCAAGACAAGTAATTCAATAGCAATAGCATTTACACAATAGTGAAAACTATAACATTCAAGAAATTCACAATTTATAATAAACCCCCTTGAGTAGGATGTAGGAACTCTCAGGAGCTAAATCTTTGTTTACTTTGCCCCAAGTTCAATTCAATATCTTCTCGTGACAACATCCCGTCACCCGGGTAGATAATTAAATTCATAACACTTTACATATTCCATTTATGTTTCTGAGACGACTCGAGAGGCACCTCCCACCCAAATCGATGTGGTACTTACTATCGCTCAATTTATAGGTCTGAGACGATTCGAGAGGTACCTCCCACCTGAATCGGTGTGGTACTTGCTATCATTCAGAGGTTTAGGGTACTGAGACGACTCGAGGGGTACCTCCCACCAAATCGGTGTGGTACTTACAACCGTTCAGTGGTCAATGAGACACCGCTCCAATCGACTTATGCATCCATAGTATAATTAATCATTTCATTCAATCATTCAATACATTCAATCATTCATTTCATTTCAATCAAGTTATTCACGATTCATTCATTTCAATTCAATTAAGTCATTCATGGTTCATTCAAATGAGACCGAGTGTGGTAAGATACACACTCGACTCAATATTTTCAAAATCTCCAATCACTAATAACAATTAAGCACATATCAAGTTTACATACACTTGACAATCACCAAGTAATTCAAGAAGCAAGGACAAACGATTGTTTATGTGTCTTTCGTGAGATCCTCTTGCAGGTCCTCTTGAGTGCCTGAACAATTAATAATGAACTATTACACACTATCGCTTAAAACCCCTAATTATCGAGGAGGATTGCACTAGAGTACAATCTAAGAAAACCTCATGAAAATGAGTCTTAATTACTTGCAAATCGAGGCTCAAATGTGGGGTTTTAAAACACAAGAGAAATTTGATTTTCATCTTTGAAATCAAATGTAAAATGGTCTATCAATATCGAAGAAAAATGGAGAGTTCGAAACCCTCAATTTTCTTTAAGTTCGAAAATTTCAGATTTGTTACACGTACTTTGAAAAATCGTATCTCACTCTTTACAAGTCCAAAATTGAAAAACTTGGTACCGTTGGAAACTACTTCCAAAGTACTAAAAATTTTTAGAAAACACTATTCCATGATTCCAAATGGAAGATATTCAAAATTCGGCCCAAAATTGCTGTTTTGGAATGCCAATACAGATTTGGGTTGATTTTCGGCAAAGTTTAGAAATTCGCCAAAATTCACACAATACAAACTAGCCTCTGAAATTCAGAAATCAATTAGAGTTACAATCAAAGTTTTCAACTCAACAAGCAGAACAAGAATTGAAGTTTCGAGCACCAAGATATGGTGGTTCAAAGTTGCTGAATTTCCTCATTGAACAAAGATTTTCCAGGTTTAAAGCTTGAGCTTTGGTACTTTAGTTGGGTATCAAAATGGACTCAAAACGGTACCAGAGTTGGCAGTATTACACTACTATATAAGGGCTATTTCTCTGTAAATTTTCATGCAAAAACTCGCACGGAAAGTCAGTTAACAAAACCATTGAAATTCCAAGAATTTCCAAGGCAAATCTGCCTTGTACTTTCGTTTTCCTTTTCTCAAACATTTGGCCAATGAAAATTCCTCGAACATGATTCATTTATGAAGACAAAGTCTAGGAAACATCAAAAATACATTTGGTAGGTGATTAACACCAAGAATTTCAAATAACAAGTCCCAAATCAAGATTAGCTATAAATCAGTCCAGAATTAGGGTTTTCTTTCACGAAGACAGTTCTGAAATCTGGCCACATCTCACTCAATTCAACTCAGAATTGAGTGTGGTTAGTGGATTTAAAAACTACATTCATAAGGCTACAATTTCATAGAAGGAATCGTTTTAAAATTCTGTCCACAACTAGCTCATATTTGAGCATCAAGTTGCAACTCAAAACAGGGCTTCCAGTACAGACGAGAAACAGTACAGGCAAATTTACAAGGTTGGTACGACTCACTCAGGTGGAATCAGGGCATGTATTTTATACCATTAGAAAAGTGGAAGTGTCTAGTTTCTAATGCCACAAACGGCACTCGATTTTGATGTCGGAATAAAGAGTTATGGCCGAAACAATATCACTGCCAGAAAGGCTCTGGTTACGTTTCCAGTTTTGTTACATTTTCGAAATCTCAACTTTTGGCCAACCAAATTGGATGCTTTTTGGTGGAAACTTTCCACACAATCCACACAACATATTTACATCCAAATCAAGTCGATTAGACCACAAAAATTGCACTAAAGAGCACGGGAATAGAAGGAGCAGAACCGGTCTTTTTTCCCATTTCACTTCCTTTGAGTTTTCATCCACAAAACAACTTATTTTCACTAGATTAAGCACTAATCCAACATAAATAACATCAAATCTCATCGAATCAGTTCATCAAGCCATTGTGGGATTTCATAGAATCCACTCACAAGATTTCCAACCATATAAAGCTACCCATATGAATCTATGAACTCATAAGTGCAATACAACTTTCATAAACTAAGATTCAAGAGGTTGATCGTTGATTACCTTCTTAGATGACTAAAGCAGAAAATTTCGGTCCTTTGAAGCTCAAGAAAACCGTGCAAATGAAACCCCTTTCCTAACTTGAGTTGTTCTCCAAGTGATTTGCAAGGTGTGTGTAAATTTTGAGGTAATTTGGGTGAGAATTGAGTGGTGAAATAAAGAGGAAATTTTTGGTTCTTCTCCTCCTTGGATGGCCGGCCAACAAGAGCTAAGAGAGAGTGTGGGTTTGCTTAAAAATGAAGCTTCCTTGAGAAGCTTAAGTGTGTGGCTCAAAATGCTCCAAAAGTCAACTCTCCCTCCGCGCGCGCGTGCTCGCGTTTCGTGCTTGATTCCTCTCGGATTTGTTTCACTTGTGCCCTAAACCTTTAATGCACTTCCATTCATACTAATATTATTCACTCTTAATAGTCTAAAAATAAGGGTCTAATATCCCTCAAATAATTGCGCTCGCGAAAACGCGTACTTCCGATTTGCGCTCGATAACGCGAAATTTCTAAGGAATATCTTATAATGATGGTATAACTATCTAGTATTTGAGGATTTAAACATAAAAATAACTATTTTAAGACTAATGTATAAGTCTTCAATTTCCAAGCTCATTGTACCCTTGAATCGATCATTATCTCCAAACGCGCATTCACTATTCTCACTAAACGAGCTTTTATAAATTAAATTAGGTAACAAGTCATTTTAAAAATACATATAAGTCATGGTTCCATGTAATTGGGTCTAAAAAGGTTGGAATAAAATATTCGAAATAAACGGCCAAATAAATATTTAAATGACCTCGTAGGAATTTAAAATAAGAAAATTTGCGAGTCCTCACATCCTCTCCCCCTTAAGAGAATTTCGTCCTTGAAATTATACCTCGATTGGTGAATAGGTCTGGATATTTTCCTCGAATTGCCTCTTCCACTTCCCAAGTTGCTTTCTCTAATCCATAACCTCTCTATAAAACCTTCATTAGAGGGACTTGTTTGCGTTTTTAACTTCTTTACTTTTCGATCAAAATCTTTACCGTTCCTTTCCTCACGTGACCAATTTTCATCACTCTTACTTCTCCCATTCAAAACTCACACTTATGAAAATTAACTATTCTCAGGTGTCATTCATGATCTTATTACAGGTCTTGAGACATGGAGCAACAGATTACAGATACATATAAGTTGTAAAATCAATTAAAAGCGAGGTAAATTTTCATATACCATAAAAGTTCATAATAGTTACACTAAATTATAATAAGTTCATCGAATCATTTCAAAAGAAAAGGGGGATCAACAAGATCAAAACGTGTTAAGTCGCAATATGCATCAAAAGGATGTCATCCCCTATACAAAAGATTACAACCTCTAAAAGTGTCAGTCTATGTTAGGGTAAAACTACAATTCCTATTTGTCAAGTGGAGTTAGATTTACCCCTACTCATAGAGTTTCTACTACTTGGGTCCCTCTTACAATCATTAGCATTAATCACTTCTTCTGGCACTCGACTGATTTTGCAGTGCATTTAGCAGGTTGTTGAGAATTTCCTTTTCCCTTAGAAGTTTTAGGGCAATTCGAAAACTTATACTCGGTACTACCGTAACTCAGACATTTTCCTTATTTTCTCTAGCACTCGGCCTCAGTGTGGTTAATCTGGCCACAGTATCCACAAGTTACGTGAGGAGTCACGGTTTGACCAGTTTGAAATTTCTCTTTTTGTTGACCTCGTCTACTCCGATTTCCTTTTGGCGGGGCTTTTCTTGATGGAGTTTCTCCGATTTTTTCATGCATCTTCACTCCTCCAACCTCTTTTTTCATATTAAGGGGTTGGGTAGACTTCTCGGACGGTTTAGGGATATCACTTGGGTTACCCCTCTTTTTAGTATGAAAAGTCTTAGATTGAGACTTAGCATTTTCTACCCTCTGTGCCTTATCCAAGGCATCCGTAAAAGTGGTAATCTTAGTAGCTGTTAGGGATTCTTGAATTTCTACATTTAACCCCTGAATAAACCTCCTTATCCTTTTCCGTTCGGTGAGTACAAGATCAGGGGCAAATTTGAAAAGTTTGGTGAACCGCTCCTCATACTCGGCCACACTTAATAACCCTTGTTTTAACTTAATAAAGTCGTCTTCCCTTTTTTCTTGTATAATTGGCGGGAGGAACTTGACATTAAACTCCCTCTCAAAGTTTACCCAAGTCCAAGGGATTTGTTCTCTTTCCCACTTTGCACTAACAACATTCCACCACGAGCGTGTCGCCCCTTCAAATTGAAAAACGGCAAAATTCACTTGCCTTTCCTCGGTATAATCTAAAGCAATAAAAATATCAACCATCCTTTCAAACCAATTTTTTGCTATTTCGGGGTCAGACCCTCCATGGAACTTAGGGGGAGCGAACTTTAAGAATCGCTCGAAGGCTTTATCCTTACCCCTCTCATGGTTCCTAGGTTGGTCGACTGGTTCAGGTCCCTGGCGCTCAGCTAAGCGCTCGAGAATATCGGTCATGCGGTTAATGGCCGTAGCCACTTGGTTACCCTCTTCGTTTCTAGGGTTTTGGTTTGGTCCAGTCGCGGACCCCTCACCTCTCTCGGGAGTACGGGGTTGTCGAAACCCACGCCCACGCCCCCATCCACGTCCTCGCCGATTCATTTAGCAAGTTTCTAAACGCATAATAGAAGTAGAAAGTATAAGCATGTGAATCGAAAAACAGGTACACATTGCAAGAACACTTTAAATCAAAACATAGCTATTTGCATAAGTTAGAAGGCATGTCACATGTCGATGTGCATACAACGAGTTAATAGTATCAAATACAGGTTATAGGCAACTAAGTGCCACAAATATAGTACTTGCAGGCAAAATACAAAAGACCTCACGGCGAGCACCGCCCCTACTATACTAGACAGGATCAGAAGAAAAACTATAACTTTAGTTAGGGACAAAACTAAAAGAATTCATGATACCAAGCCACATCATTCAAATGATTATAAACTCCAAATTGCACCCAAAAGCCTAAGCTACCTCCTCGCTAGATTCAAGGTGAAAGTTCTTGTACCAGCTAGGGTGATAAGTCAAACCAAACGGAATGCAAAGATATCTCATTTTCAAGTTCAAAATGGAGTCCAAAATTGTTCAAATGGTTCAACTTTTCTTTCGAATTATTCGACAAGCAAAAGAGTGGAGAAAGCAAGGTTTCTAACCTTAAACTCACTAGATAGCTATATAGATTTTCTAATCTTGACCCATTTCCAACCTAACTTGAAAAGTAAAGTCTTATAGTGTTTTGTGAGCAAAATGGTGCTACAACTTCAAGCACCAAAAATCACGTTGCACTTAATACACAATCACATTCCACAGATACACTACAAAAATCAAAATACCTAAACTCTGATACCAACTATGATGCCCCCACTTCTCCCAAGGGCGAATCCAATGGTATCGGCAGAACGCCTGCCCAACTCTCGCCAAAACTCGGTACTAATTCAATTTCCACTCAATAATAACCAATCGATACTAAAAATCGAAGAGATAAAGGAATGTCAATTCCTCAATAAACGTTGAAGTCTTACATCATAATCTACTCAATTACTTTACATTCCCAAAATATACAGCTTCCAAAATCAATTTCTAAACAAATACATTCACAATTCTAATCAAGTGAAGCATCAAGTAAGTTTCTCCAGAATTCTTCCCATTTCAGCTCCTGTTAAGGAAAAACAAATCTAACGGAGTGAGCGGACGCTCGTGAGGCCAAGAAAACATGCAAGACAAGTAATTCAATAGCAATAGCACATACACAACAGTGAAAACTATAACATTCAAGAAATTCACAATTTATAATAAACCCCCTTGAGTAGGATGTAGGAGCTCTCATGAACTAAATCTTTGTTTACCTTGCCCAAATTCAATCCAATACCTTCCCGTGACGACACCCCGTCACCCGGGTAGATAATTAAATTCATAGCACTTTACGTATTCTATTTATGTTTCTGAAACGACTCGAGAGGCACCTCCCACCCAAATCGATGTGGTACTTACTATCGCTCAACTTATAGGTTTGAGACGATTCGAGAGGTACCTCCCACCAAATCGGTGTGGTACTTGCTATCATTCAGAGGTCGATGAGACACCGCTCCAATCGACTTAAAATGCTTAATGGTTCTGAGATGATTCGAGAGGTACCTCCCGCCCGAATCAGTATGGTACTTGCTATCGTTCAGAGATTTAGGGTACTGAGACGACTCGAGAGGTATCTCCCACTCGAATCGGTGTGGTACTTACAATCGTTTAGTGATCGATGAGGCATCGCTCCAATCAACTTAGCATGGTTTAGGCTACTGAGACGATTCGAGAGGTACATCCCATCAAATCGGTGTGGTACTTACAATCGTTCAGTGGTCGATGAGGCATCGCTCCAATCGACATATGCAGCCACAGCATAATTTATCATTTCATTCAATCATTCATTTCATTTCAATCAAGTCATTTATGATTCAGTCATTTCAATTCAATCAAGTCATTCATGATTCATTCAAATGAGACCGAGTGTGATAAGGTACACACTCGATTTAGTATTTTCAAAATCTCCAATTACTAATAGCAATTAAGCACATATCAAGTTTACCTACACTTGACACTCACCAAGTAAACAAAGGAGAAATTGTCACTTGAAGGTTCAGGCATCTACCGTGGGATCCTCTTGAAGGTCATCTTGTGTGCCTGAACAAGTACTAACGAACTACTACTTAGAAACCCCATTTATCGAAGAAGATTGTACTAAAGTACAATCTAAGAAGATCTCATGGAAATGAATCTTAATTAATCGTATATCGAGACTCAAAGGTGGGGTTTTAAAACACAAGAGAAATCTGATTTTCATCTTTAAAATCAAGTGTAAAACAATCAAATGATATCAAAGGAAAAAAGAGAGTTTGAAAAACTCCATTACCTTTAAATTAGGAATTTTCAGATTTGTTACACGTACTTTGAAAAATCGTATATCACTCTCTACAAGTCCAAAATTAGAAAACTTGGTACCGTTGGAAACTACTTTCAAAGTACTAAAATTTTCTAGAAAACACTATTCCATGATTCCAAATGGAAGATATTCAAAATTTGGTCCAACGTTGCAGTTTTGGAATGCCAAGATAGATTCGGGTTGATTTTCGGCAAAGTTTGGAAATTCGGAAAAATTCACACAATGCGAACTAGCCTCTGAAATTTAGAACTCAATTAGAGTTACAATCAAAGTTTTCAACTCAACAAGCGGAACAAGAATTGGAGTTTCGAGTACCAAGATATGGCGGCTCAAAGTTGCTGAATTTCCTCACTGAACAAAGATTTTTCAGGCTTAAAGCTTGAGTTTTGGTACTTTAGTTGGGTATCGAAATAGACTCGGAATGGCACCAGAGTTGGCAGTATTATACTACCATATAAGGGCTATTCCTCTGTAAATTTTCATGCAAAAACTCGCATGAAAAGTAAGTTAACAAAACCATTGAAGTTTCGAGAATTTCCAAGGCAAATCTGCCTTGTACTTTCGTTTTCCTTTTCTCAAACATTTGGCCAATGAAAATTCCTCGAACATGATTCATTTATGAAGATAAAGTCTAGGAAACATCCAAAATACGTTTGGTAGGTGTTTAACGCCAAGGATTTCGAATAACAAGTCTCAAATCAAGATTAGCTATAAATCATTCCAGAATTAGGGTTTTCTTTCACGAAGACCGCTCTGAAATCTGGCCACATCTCACTCAATTCAACTCAGAATTGAGCGTGGCTAGTGGTGTTGAAAATTACATTCATAAGACTACAATTTCTTAGAAGGAATCATTTCAAAATTCTGTCCACAACTAGCTCATATTTGAGCATCAATTCACAGCTCAAAACAGGGCTTCCAGTACAGATGAGAAACAGAACAGGCAATTTTACAAGGTTGGTACGGCTCGCTTAGGTGGAATCAGGGCATGCATTTTATACTGTTGGAAAACTGGATGTGTCTAGTTTCTAATTCCGCAAACGGCACTCGATTTCGACGTCGGAATAAAGAGTTATGCCGAAACAAAATCACTGCCAAAAAGGCTCTGGTTAGGTTTCCAGTTTTGCTACATTTTCGAAATCTCAACTTTTGGCCAACCAAATTGGATGATTTTTGGTGAAAACTTTCCACACAACCCACACAACATATTTACCTCAAAATCAAGTCAATTGGACCACAAAAATTGTACTAAAGGGCACGGCAATAGCAGGGGCAGAACCCGTCTTTTTTCCCATTTCACTTCCTTTGAGTTTTCATCCGCAAAACAACTTATTTTCATTAGATTAAGCACTAATCCAACATAAATAACATCAAATCTCATCGAATCAGTTCATCAAGCCATTGTGGGATTTCATAGAGCCCACTCACAAGATTTCCAATGAATCTATGAGCTCACAAGTGCAATACAACTTCCATAAACTAAAATTCAAGAGGTTGATCGTTGATTACCTTCTTAGATGACTAAAGTAGAAAATTTCGGTCCTTTGAAACTCAAGAAAACGTGCAAATGAAGCCTCTTTCCTAGCTTGAGTTGTTCTCCAAGTGGTTTGCGAGGTGTGTGTAAATTTTGAGGTGATTTGGGTGAGAATTGAGTGGTGAAATGAAGATGAAATTTTTTGTTCTTCTCCTCCTTGGATGGCCGGCAAACAAGAGCTAAGAGAGAGTGTGGGTTTGCTGAAAAGTGAAGTTTCCTTGAGAAGCTTAAGTGTGTGGCTCAAAATACTCCAAAAGTCAACTCTCCCTCCGCGCGCGCGCATGCGCGTTTCGTGCTCGATTCCTCTCGAGTTTGTTTCACTTGTTCACTAAACCTCTAATGTACTTCCATTCATACTATTATTATTCATTCTTAATAGGTCCAAAATAAAGGTCTTAAGTCCCTCAATTAATCCCGTGCGCGAAAACGCGTACTTCCGATTTGTGCGCGATAAAGTGGAAATTCCAAGAAATTCTTATAACGATAGTATCACTAACTAATACTTGAACACTTAAACATAAAAATACCTATTTCAAGTCTAATGTATAAGTCTCCAATTTTTCAAGTTTATTGTATTCTCGAATCGATTATTGACTCCAAACGCGTATTCACTATTCTCACTTAATGAGCTTTCAAAAATTAAATTTTGAAACGAGTCATTTTAAAAATATAAGTAAGTCATAGTTCCATGTAATTAGGTCTAAAAAGCTTGAAATAAAATATTCGGAGCAAACGGGCAATAAAATATTTAAATAAGCTGGTAATAGGAGTTTAAAATAGGTAAATTTTTGCGAGTCCTCACAGGAGGCATGTACACACTGCTATAAACTTATGGCTTTATAGCAATTTGATAGTTCTCATGGAACTCAACCAATTTCACCTATCGACATGGACATGTTGACACACTTTGAATGGCCACGACTGGTTACATAAATAAAGCTGCAGCCAAATAGTGCATTGCGTGTCCGAAACTATTTCTGATTGATAGATCACCGATGCTCGGACAAATAAGCACGCGAAGACAGCAGTGATAAGAACTTAAAGAGGCCATTGAATATGTAAGTGATAAGAACTTAAAGGGGCCATTGAACATATAAACCAAGTATCTGGATATCCCGTGAACGTCCAGATACCCATGTGCAATTCCTGCAAAGAAGCTAGCAGCCAACATAGCCACTATATAACCCGCAATCAAAAGAAGGAAAAGAATCTAGCATACTAGTAGTCATATGCAAAGCTGCCAGGGGGTTCAGATGTGGGCCTGTACTATTTCCCTACAAAAATAATAGTCATAAGCTTTTTACCCAAAAAAATATCAGATGTCATGTGTGGGTGTCAGTGGTCCATACTTGTCATATATAATATCAATTGCTATTGGAAACCATCTTTTGTACATTCAAATATATACAGCTACGTAGAGATGTTAAGACAAAGAATCTTTATATATATAACAAAAGGATCTTTATATATATATTAATGCAAATGTCAATTAACAATTCATAGCAATAAGCAAAGGATATGAACGTGAGAGCAAAGGAAAAGCTGGCAATGAACCATGAACAAAAGTTGCACATGAATCCTTTGCGGCCATAACCTCATCCAATCAACTGAGGGGCCATCCAGCCTCCCTGTGTAAAGAAACACTCCAATACAGTATATAGCTACCACAAGGTAGCATTAATACTAACTATTTCCTATATAAATGAAGAAAATTCCCCACTCAGTAACAAATCACTATAATGGGAGTAGCAATAAGTATTGAACTATAAAAAGATAGTACATCAATACCAGAATGTTCATAAGCCGCAGGGTTAAAAGGTTCAAATACAGACATAGTGCAAGTTTATGTCAAATGACAAGCAAATTACATATAATATCCGCAAGACTGAGATTTTTTTTGCATACACCAGCAATCCAAAATTTGTCCTCCAAGACACAGTTATAGAACCCAGCCAAATTTTCTCAAATATCCAGCAAGGCACCGTCATCTAAATCTGCCTATGCAACAGCTATTTCGGATCAAGAATGATATCAGCATACCAGTACTGGAAGCCTTCATCCGACTGGAGAAACATATGGCACCACCTCTCACTATTTTCAAACTCTTTCATGCACGCAAGACGTTTTCGAGACCACAATTCAACGGGCTCATGTTTTGGGTATGATTTGTCCCAAACTTTTAGCGCCGCTACGCACCACTCATTCCGTCTAGTGTTTTCCTCAATTTTGATTTGAGATAGCTTACCGATGTTCGTTGCTGCGTCTCGTAGAGCTTCCCCGGTCTTCTGAGACTTAGTGCTCCTTGAACCATCGTAGGATGATGTCCCCCGACTCGATACCGGGCGCTTACCCGGCCTGCTAGCAACGAATTCAACTTCTTCATCCCGAATTGGAATATACACATCCTCCCCCCAAAAGTCAGAGGTAGGTCCGTCAACCTTTGCCTTCTCCTTTCGCCTTGATGCAGCCCCGGTGGTCTTTTAGGCAGACCAAGGAGAGTGGTGGACATCAATCTGAGCAGACGATTGGACATGCTTTCCGGCGGCTGTTTGGCTCTCAAGAATTTCTCCCAATTCATAGAAGCAACCGCAGCTGTGGCCTTCTTTGAACCTTGGATAGAATTTGTTTTCCTGCAAGGTATGTGAAATAGCAACTGGTTCAACTGGACAAGCAGATATAGTTTATATAAAAAGCATTCTTGCTGTGTACTACTCAGCTGCTACTTCAAATAGCTAATATACACATGATCAAGCCAGCAATCACCATGATAAGACCAGTAACGAAAGAAATATAGGCCAGCATTCAAAAACAAATTCCAGGCGAGTAAGGACAGATATGTAGGCCAGCAATCAAGCATAAGACCGCCACCTTAAATTATTATTGTACCAACCCAATTGATACATAGGATTTCTCCCCCCCCCCCTCACTGTTACATTTAGGGTGCAGTAGCAATCAAAGATTAACAAGGCAACCTCCAAACATAAGAAGTATAAAATCAAAGTACACATCTATGCTACCAACCCAGTGCAGCAGAACTGAAACACATAACACTTGTATTCAACTGTTACATAAGTCATAATTTCAGGGACCCTGAAGCAATGACAGGGCTCAATATTCCATTGTCTATCACCAAACACACATTAGAGCGCTCCATTTTTCCTTTGTAGCCTGAAAGCAGAGAAGCTCCGAATTGAACCCAACTCCCATCTCTGCCGTTGTCTGAGACATCCCCGATAAGCGAACGAAACACTTCCACTCGGCTTCCATCCTATAGAATTTTGAACGATATTGCTCCCACCTCAAATTGACGTGGCACTTGTCGTTCATATGTAGGCTAAGATGGTGCCAGTTTGACCTGCCCTTTTGGTACTTGTCCCAAGCACCATTCCTATGCCACTCTACAAGTGTTGCAACGAAAGCTGCCTCAAGTGTAGGGTGATTTTTCCAATCGGCTACTTCAGAATCATCATTCATCTAATGCAATAAACCAGAAAAATTCATTGTAAATAACATTTAGATTGTACAAGGAAACAGAAAATTGAAAGTGAGTGCTGGTACTTCAAAGTAGGAACCACTTCCATACCTTTACGAAGTAATTTCTCGCACAAGCACCCAAATCGTTTGAACTGTTCTCGGAATGTGCTTGCTGGACTGCATGAAAGCAAAATATAAAAAATGCTACTTTATTTGGTTTAACAAATAAACACAAATAGGCATTCAAAGCTGTCAGCAATCCCAACTGTGAAATTTTTTTGTGAACAGATTATGAGATCATTAACGAATGTATAGAAATTGAAATAATAGCAACCAAAATCAAAATCATACGTGGATGAAGGTCTTACCGCTGCTCTTACATACTCGACGGCGCTTATGTAGCATATAAACGTGGCAACGACAAAAAATGGCGGACCTAATAGTCACGCACCAACTGGCTGCTTTAAAAACAAAAGGGGCAGCAAAAAAGAGATTTTAGTGATGAATGGCTGCTACTAAAACCTTTAACCTACCAGCAAACCTATTATGATGCCTTTAATTGGACAGAGAACTTTTAGACTCTACATCGGGTTGCATGTGTAAGTATTAATCAAGCAACTTAGGATCCAAAATACAGGTACGTGGATTAGCCTGGTCAATTTTTAAATCTTGCATAACGAAGGCAACAATTGCTATATGCATACATATAATTTGAGTAAAGCAAAATTCATCTCGACCAATGCACAGTTGCTGATGTAATGTGAAAAGGTTAACTAGTTCATTTTGCAGGTATACCAAATTTGGATATAGGAAAAATAAAATGGACATGCAAACAGCACCAAATACAATGCAATCCTCCATTCATCCAAGTAAAGCAGCCACTCAACATTCCCCCCTTGGTAGCTAATAAATTCTTTCATCCACCCTTTTTGCTTTTATATCTAACACCCATCCTCCCCTGAACTAAGTGAGGCGTGAATGAAGGCCTAATTTGTCTCTTTCTCTCTAAACACACAGACATAATATCGAGTGTAACACCAAAAACGAAGACCAATAACAACCATCAGTTTGGTTGAAGCTATAGACGACAAAGTGTATACCAAACACACCCTCACCCTTTTATATTAAATAAAAGTCCATTCATCTGCAATAACACATAGAATTGGTTTAAGGAGCAAATTGGTCGTGTGGTCTAGGCAAAATATGTAAAAGCCTCTTTAAATTTTAACTCACGTCTTAACAATGTTGGTTCAAACTCCACAGACTTGGGCAACGTATTGAAAGTGGTGCATTAAATTTTTCAAAATTAAATAGAAATTTATAAATAAAAATGAGTTAAGAACAAGCCGTCGCTGTGAAGGAAATTGAAGAATCAAATACTGCTGCATATTCATGCTGAAACAATTTGCAGATTCTATAGGGAACCTAATTTTGCAGAAGCTACCAAACCCTAATTACAGTACAAAAAGACGACTCAGACACTGCACATACCCATTCACTACTTAACATAATAACAAACTGGAATGGATCAGAAGAAATTGGAACAAAAAATCCCATTTTGATCCGCAAGACTGGGGAAACATACCTTGAGGCTTAAAGGTTGGAAGCCATGCACACAATCAAAGTCCAGTTAGATTCACAGATGGATGGCACCAGAAAAATATCTCAGCCGCTGGTGTCGCTGCTGAAGCTTAATCGAAGCCAAATTTGACAGCTACTTCGGATCCGTTCTTCTTGTTAGTGCAACATGAAGAGACAAGTTGCTGGTTACTTCCTTGGCATTCTAATTTCAAAACCACGGCTGAGATAAATGATATGTCAGTGAGAGGTTGGGGGTGATGAAGAGGGGGAGTAAAGAAGAAGAGAGAAAGACTAGAGGCTAATTTGTCGGCTTTTCCCGACACAAGACAACGGTCTGAATAATACGCAAGTGCTTTACTATTTTGGACTGAAAAAGTTTCTTGAATTATTCGGTCAAGGAAAGTTGCAAAATATTTTGAATTTACTGTTTTGAAATATAAAAAACGAAATATGCATCAGTCCAAACAAAGCCACAGATTTGATAGAATCAAATCTAAGACACCCTTTCAACCTAACCAAGACTAGCTGCGAGATTTAGTCAAAAATTTTCTTAATCTAACCTATAAAACTTATCACATTTTGGATGTTACTATATGGACGCAAATCTAGACCTAATGAAATCGAGAGAGTCGAAATATTTCTTCAGAGTTTAATTGGTGCAAATCACATTAATTGTGATGCCCAAATGTCTTAGAGAGATCATGAATATGCAAAAATGAGACTCAAAGAAAAGAAAATTATAATATATAAATATACGTGATCTACAGGAGAGGAATGCAACATAACGGGTACGAAAAATTAAAATTCGTGACTCAATTTTTCCTTCTCAAAGAAGGGGACGAGAGCGTGCTAAAGCTAAAAGCTACACTCGTTCATTTCCCAGATTTGAAGGATGACTCCTCTAACCCAATCAAACAAATGAAATAACCTATTTCTAATTTTCTAAATGGAGTGCAAGTCTAAATATGATGTTTCGCACACATAGGGGGAAAGGAGATAACATATAGAAGAAATATCATGCAAGATGAGAAGAGATCCTAAAAATGAAAAATATGTATGAAATGCGATGAATGTCACGCAAAAAATGTAAATCTAGCGCGGAAACGGCTTAAAAGGTCTAGCATTGGACTAGCCCATTTCTACAAGTCTTCACTAGCGTTGGACTGGTGAGAAGTCGGGGAGAAAGGCCACAACTAGCGTTGGACTAGTGTGGTGACGTCATGCATTTATTATAACTAAATAAATTATATAAAATCTTCTTAAAGCAAATAAACACATAAAACATATAGAGCACATAACACATAGACATGATATCTAGATGCAAAGGCCCTAAAAAAAGCGAATAAACACATAAGCACACAAGCATGTAAACACACAACGAAAGAAACACACATAAAAGTCTAACTATTATATTCGGGACCCTAACAACAATCTAAGGGGGGAAATTAAAAAATAATAACCTTATTATTACATTTATCTAACTAATTACATTTTTGGTAAAATTAAAACCTATCTATTACATAACCTAACTAAATATATGTCTTGAGCACCTATCTATTACAATTTGGCATTTAAATATCTTACAAATAATCATCAAAATTAAATAAAATAAATGAAACTTAAAATGAATAAAAATGGATAATTAAAAGAAAAAATACTCAAAACATGCAATTACACATAAAAATGCATTGGAGCACATAAAAGAATTTAAACTAATAAAAGAGATTACCTCCCTTGAAGTTGTGGTTAAATGGGGTGAAATTTGCCCTATTTATACTTCAAAATCGACAAAATAATCAAGGCACCAATTTTATTATAAAGAAATGAAAATAATCATGAAATCTATCAAATAAAGCACTTAAATGAAGTATAATTAACAATTGAAGAAGATAAACAACTTGTATTTAAGAAATTAAAACTATTAGGGATCTAATTACAAAAATTAAGAAAATTTTTAGGGTCAAATTATAATTATTATAAAAAAGGGGTCACAAATTAAAGAAATATAAAGTTTAGGGATCAAAATACAATTAAATTAGAGACCTAATTGAAATAAATCTAAATTTTTTGGGACCAAAGTATAAAAACTCGGGAGTCCAGGAACTGGGATGCAATTTCCGTCACCACTTCTTAATATAATAGGCCACTGGGCCGTCTTCAACATTTCTTCGGGCCAGAGGACATTTGGCCCAAAGAAAAATCTCAAGAGCAAGGCTGGTCTGGCCCGTCACTTTTACCAAGCAAAGTCTTTCCAAAAGGGCGGGCTTTGACCTCCAAGCCCAAGGAAAACACCCAGAGAAACAATCAAAACCCATTTGCTAAATCCAACCAAACTATCCCTAGATCCAAAAATTAAACTTTCTTACAAAACCCTACAAAATAAAAATCAACTAAACGAAAATTTAACCCTAATTATATCCTAAAATCCAGAATTAATCTATCCAAAAAACCCACTTAAAACATGAAAAATAAAATTATAACTTAAAAGGGGCAAAATGGGTCTAATTTTCCCAAATTTGGGCCATAGTGATATTAATAAAAAGTTGGGGGTCAAAATAAAATTTTCAAAAAATTTCATGCATCTTCTTCGAAGAGCTTGCTGCAACTTCTTTGAAGAAATATGACAAACCCAACAGCAAACATGCCGAAATGGCTGCCATAAGTTCAGATCAACCTCCAAGCGCACAAAAATTTATACAAATCCAAACAAGGTTTCAGCATCCAAACGGAAGATTCAAACCATATCATGTGGGATGAATCTAACCCCACCTGATGCAACAAGAGTGAGAAGGATAGCAAGAAAGTTACAAGCAACAGGAACAACATGGAAACGAAAGAGCAAGGAACAGCAAATGAAAATGAAAGGCATCAAGACATTAGTTTAGGAGGGTACCTGAGGAAGCTTTTTGGATGGAAATCAGATGAGCAAAGCACAGGTGGAAACGGATTTGACAAAACTCTAAGCAAAGTTGCAGATGGGACCAGGTATGTTGAAGCAGGGATTTTGGGGCCAAATTGGAGGGACCCAGTCATTTTTGGCATGATATTTCTGAACAAAAGTTGTTCTCTTGACTTCAGAGAGTGTGTAAAATTGTAAACTTCTCAAAATAATCTATATTGAGAGAGAAATCGTGGTCACAACATGGCTGAAAATTCAGCTTTGGTCAAAAAAAATTTTTGCAGAAGAAATTTCTCTCTCTCTCTGTTTTTTCTTCGTTTGCTATTTTTTCTTTCTATTTCTTTCTTGCTCCGCCGCCTCTCCCTGTTCTCGTCGTTAGGGCTATGTTTTTGAAGCTTTTATATGATAAACCAACAACCAAACCCTCAGATTAATGGTGGATGAGAAAGCCAAGTTCTATGGCAGATTTTGATCCTTTGGATTAGATTTCCAGGTGTCCTCAGATCACATTAGGGAAGATTAGCTGTCCCTGTACCTGTTTAAACGTGTAGGACAATGAAATTAGGAGCAAAAATGAACTCAAATTGCTCCAAAAATTGCCCGCTCCAGTATTGGCTTCCTGCTTCTGGTACGAAGCAGGAAGGAGATGCGCTGTTTTCTTTTGTTTTTTGCTTTTCTTTTCTTTCTTTTCTCTCTTTTTCTTTTCCCGATTTTTTAAAAATAATTTGAAGTGATTTTCTCTCTCTCTCTCTCTTTTTTAAGAAAAAGTAATAAATAAACATAAAAATAACTAAATAAAATGAATATCACTAGTTTAAATAAAATAAGCATATGTTAAAAATAAATGAAAAATAGAAACAAAAAATGATAAAATTTTGGTGTCTACATTTTCTAATGATTTAATTTAAAATTACTTAAATATCTACCCAACAATGTACACAATATCCGAATGGATACAGATCTGAACATATATTAAACTCCCTACTGTTTACACATAAGAAATTTTTTGTATTTTCTTTTTCTCAAAAGCATTATTAGGATATTAGTCGAGACTAAACTTGTCTTCTTTAGTCACAAGGGTGTCACCTGATTTACAATTTTGTCTGAAATATTTTTTTAAGAATCTTTTCGATAGTGATCTGTCAAACAAGGTTAAATTCAATTAAAATAATCAATTATACTTTCAATTTTAATGTATCTAATTGGATGTAAGACTTTAACAGTAGAGATTTCATGGTAATTTCTATTTTTATGATGAGTTGAAATAGGAATTCAAAAGATAACAGAAAAATTATCTATAAATAGAATTATGGTTCTTGAGTCACATGTATTTTTATTGTCGTATTCTTTAGTATCACA